>NW_025335568.1:60060684-60131461 GCF_004798865.1 Varanus komodoensis
TGTAAAATAGAGCTGCCAGGTTGCTGACGGGGACGGGGCGTTATGCTCACATGACTCCAGTCCTCCGTCAGCTTCACTGGCTTCCCACTGAAGTCCGGGCCCAATTCAAGGTGTTGGTGATGACTTATAAAGCCCTAAACGGCTTGGGTCTTGGCTACCTGAAGGAGCGCTTACATCCATATACGCCTGCCCGCCCCTGAGATCTGCGGGAGAGGCCCTTCTCCAGGAACCCTCCATGAAGGAAATTAGGAGGGTAGGTACTCGGAGGAGGGCTTTCTCTGCGGTGGCGCCCAATCTATGGAATGCGCTCCCCAGAGAGGTCCGCCTGGCACCGTCATTATTTGTTTTTCGGCGCCAGGCGAAGACCTTTTTAGTCAAACGTCATTTTAATTGTTACTATTATTTCCTATTTTATTCTTTGGCCAGGGCGACTTATTTTATATTGTAAATTCGTTTTATATTTTTAATGTATTATATTTTAATGGTTTGTGAGCTGCCTCGAGGCTTTGGCGAATGGGGCGGCATAGAAATTTTCTAAATAAATAAATAAATGTTTGTTTTTTGCATTAGTAATCTAATGCAAGATTATGCTGTGGCTTTGTTTTTGGATGGTCTGGGAACTTTTATGTATGGGACAGGGTATAAAAGTTTTAAATAAAAATAAATTACATGCCCAGAGAGTCCTACATTGGCCTATAGGCTGCAGTATATAAAAATAAATAATCTGGTGTACATTTCAGACTGTGGTGCTTGAAATAAATATACAAAAGCGTATGGATGTACATGTGGTTGCATTGCAGTGAGAACATTGTGCCTGTAATACGTATGCCACAACCTTAGAATGAATTTAGACCAGTTTGACTTTAATGGTTCACTATCAAATAACTTACACTTCCTCCATATCATATTACAAGATTTTTTTGACTACACACGCATCCTGACAAAAAACTGGTCATCTTTTGTTCCCTTCTTACCCTGTTTTTTGTAATCTCTTCCCCAATGAAAAGATCTGGCAATTTCAAAAGCTTACTGTGATTTTTCAGTTAGCCTAATAAGTTTTGTGCTGTATGGAACACAGTTTTTGTAAACTGTGGTGATATTAAGATATTTATTTCTAAAAATGTGATCCTTCAGAAATACGATTTTAAGGGTCGCCTTGAAAGACAATGTCCACTTTCAGGTTTCTTTTCCCGTTTTCCCTTTAGGGAGGACAATTTTGGGTGTAGGACGCACTGCCTGCCGGGACTTGTAGTTTGATTCGTCCGATTCTCACAGCAGCAAACCCTCGATCCCTCTCCCCAGCGAATACTTTCTCCCAGCGCCAGAGTTAACGTCACCACCCCGCGCCGCAGCATCTTGTCGCCTTGGTAACCAAATGGCCGATGGGCCTCCCGTGAGCTGGAGAAATGAGCGGGCGCCGGGGCCGGACGGGCCCGCTGCAGAGTGCGCTGCGTCGGGGCCGAGAGCTCCGGGAGCAGGTGACTTCTCTGTTGGTCTCCTGGGATTGTACGGGGATTTCTCCTCGTAGCGCCGAGACAGTCGGCGGGGAGAAGGAAGGAGAGAGACGAAGGGCGCTGCGGGAGTCAGACTGCCGGCTCGCCTCCTCAGCCCGGGGCTTCCTTGTGGCCGAGTGGAGAGACGGCTCCGGCCGTTGATGGGGACTGTTTCTCCTGCGTCGCTCGCACGGGGTTGTGCAGCGGCAGGCCCCTTTCCTAAGCGGGCTCCCTGGCTGTTTTCAGCAGCTTCTCGTCGCAAGAAGCCTTGAGCATCTGCGTTGAAATTGAGACCGCATCCAGCGTTACTCGAAATCAAGCCCCATTCATTTTAGTGGATCTATTCTAAGCAGCTAATGGTGAATGCAGCCTTTCCCCAAGATGTAGAGATGGCCACCCATTTGGACAGCATTAAGAGGAGGTGCGTGGAGGCGAAAGCTGTCAATGGCTTATAGTCCTGATAGCCCTATCCTCCCGCCAGTCTGAGAGGCAGTATGCCGATGACGGCCAGGTGCTGGAGAACATGGGGTGGGGAGGGTGCTCTTGCACTCTGGCCTGCGTGGGCAGCCGAAAACGGACAGTGTGAAGAAAGTGGTGGACTAGATAGCCCTTTGGTCTGATCCAACACAGCTCTTTATGTATTCTTGGGTAGTTTTATTCTAAACAGATAAGATCACTACAACAGTAAGCGGTGAAGTCGTGAGTAGTGAAGTGGCCAGATTTGCTGATGATGCTAAACTTTTAGGGTGGTTAAAACCAAAAGGGAGTATGAGAAGCTGCAAAGGGATCTCTAAGCTGGGAGAATGGGTATCAAAATGGCAAACGCAGTTTAGTATAAGCAAGTGTAGGGTAATGCATCTTGGAGCAAAAAATCCCAACTTCAGTGATACACTGATGGGATCTGAATTGGCAGTGACTGAGCAAGAAAGGGGTCTTGGGGTTGTAGTGGACAACTCAATGAAAATGTCAGCCCAAAATAGAGCTGCCAAATTTTTTATTTCCCTTATACAGATAGCTGATGCTACTGTACTTGGAATATTGTGTTCAGTTCTGGTTGCATTACCTGAAAAAGGACATTATTGAGTAGGAAAAAGTACAGAGAAGGGCAACAGAGATGTTCAGGGGGTTGGAGCAGTTCCCTAAAGAGGAGCAGCTACAACAGCTCAGACAGTTCAGCTTAGAAAAAAGGTGAGTGAGGGGGGACTTGAGAGAGATGTTTAAAATAATGCATCTTGTGGGGAAAGTAGAGAGGGACATTTTTCTCCCTCTCCCATGACACTTGAACCAGAGGTCATCCCATGAAGCTGATTGGTGGGAGGTTTAGAACAGATAAAAGAAAGTAGTTCTTCCCACAATATATAGTTAACTATGGAATTCACTGCCATGGGAAGTAGTGATGGCCGCCAGTCTGGATGGCTTTAAAAAGGATTGAACAGATTCATGAAGGAGGATGCTATCAGTGGCTACAAGCCTTGGTGGCTATGTGCTACCACCTTTACAAGAGGCAGCATGTCTTGATACACCAGTTGCTGAGGAGCTGAGCAGGTGGAGGTCTTGCGCCCATCCTGTTTGAAGGATCCTGTGGGCAGCTGGTTTGCCACCATGTTTACAGATTGCCTTACAGATGGACCTTTGGTCTGATCCAGCATGGCTTTTATTATCTTCCATTATTATTTAGGCTGCACTCATGTACTACTGACCTGGGAGTAAGCACTGCTAGACTCAATAGGATGTTCTTCTCAGTACACATATATCGGATTGTGCTGCCATATAAAGCTTGTTAGTACAAATAACCTCTTGAAAAGAACTACAAGGACACAAAACTAAATGGTCAGTTTAAAAAAAAAAGTAAAAAAGCAAGAGAAAATTTCTGTAAAAGTCTGGAAAAAAAACCAGGCTATTGCAGTTTTCACAGAATCAGTATCTTAGTAGCATATTTCTCTCACATAAAAATACTCAGGCTGAACTGATTACTATAATTCATTGTATGAGTTGCAGCCATATCTTTCAGTGCAAACTAATTCAGGTCTTCTCAGAAGTAAACCCTATTGAATTCAGTGGGCTTTACTAACAGGCAAGTCCATTTAAGATTGTGGCTTTATATGTCAATCCAATATCCACTTACTTGGGAGTGATCCTTAGTTAAACCCTTCTGTGTTGACATGTATAGGACTGCTCTCCTTTTGGTTTTACACACTTGAAACTGTACAACTATTTTTTTTAACAAAGTGAATCTGAATCACAAAACATTTTAGGTTGGTGTTTTACTTCAAGAAAGCAAGGACATAGGAGTTCTGGATGCTGAAAAAAAGAAAAGCCTTAATCAGAGGTAATGTATATTTGAATAATTATTTTTATAGGAGTGATACAAATATATGCAATATTAAAGTTGCAACACTAACACTTACTGGTGGTTATTAGTTGATTTTTTAAAGATGTGAACAGATTAGAATAGTGATCTAAAAAATGGAGGCTACAGGCTGATACATAATTATATAGACTAAAGCTTAATTGAAATTACGTGGATTTACTTCTAAGTATATACAGGCAGTCCCCAGGTTATGAGTGTCTGAGTTATTTACAAATGAACTCATATTTACAAATGAACTGCCATAGCCTATTAAAAAATACTGTAGAAAATCATCATCACTATAAGAGAGAGAGGAAGCAAAAGGGCAGAGAAGGAGGCATCCAAAGCAAACCTTTCTGCCCTGCCTATCTTGAGGGAGAACTCTCTCCAGCATCTCCTTGCTGCAAAGAGGAGACACTGGTGAGTTTGGGTGGTGGTGGCTAGAAATATTTGCAGTTTTTCCACTTTGATAGGGGTCCTGTGCCCCCCACACCCTCAAATATGGAGATCCAGCTAAACATGATCTGCATTATATAAAAATTCAACTTAAGGATGAATTTTTGTTTTCTCAGGAATGGAACTTACTTGTTAATAACTCAGCCCAAAAGTATATGCAAAATGCTTGGTTCAATATCTGTCATTCTGGCTCTGTAGACAATGAAATAAAATACAGACTTTTTGCCATAGATGTTTAGAGTTGAGGAAGACTGTGGATGAAAATGCCTTTGCACTTCAGAACCTGAAGAAAGTAAGTCTTTTTTAAGTAACATGATTTTTGTTACAAAATAAATTAGTCAGAATGTTTAGAGAATTTTTTTTTCAGGTAGGACCTATCATTACAGCACTTCTTCTGTCCTGGCCATTATATAGACGCCTGGATTTGTGTCCTCCTAAATTCAATGCATATTGTCATGTACCCTGTTGTCTTGGACAGCTGCATATCCATTTTTGGGTAAACATCACCCAAAGACAAAGTGAATGTATGTTATTCATATATCTCTCATAAATATTATTAATATTAGACTTTTCCAGATCAAACATAGTTCAAATCTTAATGCTCGCATGGATTTTTCCAGCAATTTGTTGTGTTATCTCACAGTCAGATGAGCCTGCACCTGTGGGAAATTATAATCAGAGAAAAGAGGAAGAAGAAAAGCAATTGTTAAAGCTCTCTCAGCAGCTGGAGAAACTTGCAGCAATCCTTGGCCGGGAAAATGAGATGAAGGACTCTCATGTGTAAGTAGCTGAGTAGCTCAGTCCTGTACCTATCTATCCAAAAATAAGCTCCATTGAGTTTAATGAGACTTTCTCCTAGGACTACAGCCTGAAACAGGCATTGTTTTATTAACAAAATTGGACTGTAGCAGACATGCTTACATTTGAACATGTGTATAGGTCAGGACCAATATAAAACCTCCTCATAAAAGCTGTAGATGAGGATAAGAGGGATGATATTTTGTGCCTTCTGGTATTATGTGTTTGTTATCTGTCTCATGTTTGAGGATTCAAAATATGAAATTGGGGAGCAAATGGAACCCGTGGTTCCTGTATCCTTAGAAAGGGGAAGACCTTGGCAATATTGGCTGAATCATGAAGGTATTGATATAAGAGATTCTTAAAAGACCATTGTTGGATCTAATTCTTTTTTGTTACACACATAAAAGGGAAAGCAGCCCAAAGACTCAGGAGGAAAATGAGGAGACTGAAGAGGAAGATGAGGAGGAAGAGGAAGAAGAAGAAAGTACACAAGATGAGGAGGAGGAGGAGGAAGCAGAGGACTATGATGAAGACAAACTAGGAGATGATTCAGCTATTACAAATTTTATCACTCTTGGTGATTTTGCTGCCCAGCAAGAAGGGGATCTGACATTTAAAGCAAGTGAAATGTACCTTATTAGGATCTGTGGGCCCACTTCACCAAGTGTTGCAACTGCGTAGCATCAGCTTGTCATTGTGGGGCAGTTGTAGATCTTTCAGGCCTGAATCATGCCTGATGCCTCCATTCAGTGTATGGACAACTTAATTTGAAGAAGCTACATAGCTCTGGTAACGGCGGCTGTTGCTAGACTAGCAAAGTTGGGCTGTGTTGCTACATGGGTGTGCTGTGCCAAGTGAGCTCATGACACCAACTCAGTTCTGCGGGTTCTGTCTCTGTGTGCGGAAATACTGTATTTTTCCATGTATAAGATGCTACTTTTTCTTAAAAACATTTACTTAAAAATGAAGGTGCGTCTTATACACGGTGGGGGGGAGTGCTGGGGGGGGACTGGCGCATATGAGGGGAGGTGGCGAGCGGGCAAGCGGGGGGTGGCATGCGGGGGGGCAGAGAGCACGGGCGGTGGCAGCTTGCATGCTGGAGATGGGTAGGAAAAGTGGGGGGCATCCTATACATGGGGGCATCTTACGGAAAAATACGGTATCTGCCATTCATTCTGACTGGAAACTGTAAAGATATGAACTGGGATAGTGACTAAATATGTCACTAGTGACCCCAGATACTTGTTTGGAGCAGAGAGGATTCTCTCCCTACCTCCCTAATTCTTCCCACTGCCACTGGTTTTTGATGATTACAAAAGTCTCATTGAACTTTTGCCCCCTAGCATTTAGTGGAACATTGAGAATCAAAGGCAAGTGGGCCACCCATGTAGCTCTACCCCTGTGTACAAAGAACATGCATCTAGATAGTAGCAAAGGGATGGAATACATCATCAAGTTTTGTATCTGTGATGCAACAGTTCCGATTTAATGATGCTGTTTCGATCCAGCCCAATTAAAATCTATAGAGATATTTTGAGTAAGTGGAATGGAACACAGCTTGCATTCATAGTTTGTAAATCTACAAGGCCATCTTCTGGTATGCAATATTAAACCATTTTCTTTCATTGATAAAAATAGCAGTCACTTTTTGGTGGAAAACAGCAAAATAGATTATATCTTTCATTATACATCCAGTGAATACAGCTGATACAATTTATTTAAATACTTGAGTATTAATTATTAGTTTCTGTTTTCATTTCTCTCTTTCTAATATTAAAGAAAGGTGAAGTCCTTCTCATACTTGAGAAAAAGCCTGATGGATGGTGGCTGGCTAAAAATTCCAAAGGGGAGAGTGGCCTTGTGCCTAAAACCTATCTAATGGTTAGTATACTTTTGTTTCTCTCTATAGAGTTTTAACTTTTTTTTTAGCATTATTGTGGACATCTTAAGAGCTGGTGTGGAAAGTTATAGGGTGACTTTGGGCCAGACACTGCCTCTTAGCCCAACTTATCTCTCAGGGTTGTTTTGAGGATAAAATGGTGAGGAGAAAGAGGATTACTCACCTGAATCTGGCAAGAATGAGCATTGTTGGTGTGATTAACAAACCATATGCAACACTAAACAGCTCATGCAAATTTCACTGTTTGTATGAGCTAAAGTGATATATTGTGGTTTTGTCAGCCAGTTTCTCCATCATGAGGAAGAGAATCTTTCCTTTGAGAAAGTCTTCACAGACTGCTATGGCTTCTAGCCAGTATAGCCAGTTTATTTGTGAGCCGCCCCGAGGCTTCGGCGAATGGGGCGGCATAGAAATTTTCTAAATAGATAGATAGATAGATAGTGCATTCCTCTATCCTAGCCCTTGAATTTACAGAGTCCTTTTAAGAGTTGTTTAAAAAATTAATGCAAGCAGGTTTGATTTTAAAAAGGAAAAGAAAAGAGAAGGCTGGATTGGAGATAGGTTCTTGGAAACATGATAGATAACTTATTCTGACTGTACAGTATGGCAATCATGATGTTATTGCATTTTTCTGAAGTTTTCAAAGCAGATTACACACATCGTCTCTGCAGTCTTTATGAAGCACTACAAAAAAAGAACCCTTAGTTACAGGGAAGCCTGAGGAGCTCTTCTGTTTGTGGAAGAACAACGCAGGATCCAGCTCAGAATATAATCACAATGGAGCTGTTACCTGAAACAGAAAATTCCAGCTCATGCTTATTCTTGCTCATTCCATTGCATTATGTCATTTTTTTACATTCCCTTATAAAATAAAGCGAGGACTTGGTTGATTATTGTAAACATGTTACCTTTGCAGATAAATGCCAAGGAAAGAGAGGGAGAAGAGCCAAGTGAAGAAGAAACAGAGGAAGATATAGAGGTGGCAGATGAAACAGGAGGAGCCAAGATCCTGAAAAGGTAGAGCTTTCAATGAAATGTATTATCACTAAGGCTGGAATAAACCCTTTTGGAATCCACCCCTCTTGCATTTGCAGACTTCCTCTCATGCTTGGTCAGGCAAGCCAAGGCAAGAAGTTGTCGTCAGACACTCACAGACCCCCAGTTGTGCAATCAGCAATTTTTCCCACCTGCTGCCGCGAGTGGTGGAGGGCACAGAAGAGGGGTGCTGCTTGCAGAGCATGTGGGACACATTTCCTGGCAAGCACTCCATGAGCACTTTGATTCTGGGTTGTTGCAAAGTGGACCAGATTCCAAGGAGCTGAGCTCAGGGATTTCCCACACCTATAGATTCCTCATATCTCTAATTATCACTTGTATTTTGCAAAGAGACTTATTTACTACAAAGCAGCCTTTATTGTCTGTGCATTCCCTGTTGGATGTTAGCACCATCCATCTGGTCCTTTGCCAACAGGGCCCATTTGCATATCATGATTTCATTTAACCATTACAGGCTCCATTTCTGAACAGTGCCAATGTGTGCCCAGCTTGTTGTGGATCATCATGTCATGCACGGTTCCTCTGAGGGTTAAGTAGTCCTTGCATAAGCTTAAAACAAGCCATGAGTTATTTGAGCATTGTCTAACCTTCAAACAACCCATGCTACCTGGGATCAAGTGACATGGCAAGCTGGACACCCATGGGGACTGTGCAAAAATGGAACCTGTGGACATGCAGTGCAACACAATAGCCACAACACAACACAAATTAAGCCATGATGAATTGTTGTGTCATGCAATCCGGGTCTTTATTACTAGAAGAGCAAATGGAAGGGAAGCTGGCTCAAGCTGTGTAAAATATGCATCTGTATAATAAAATCAGACTTGCAATAAAGATAGTTACAATGTATCATTTTTATCTTTTTATTAACATTTATATATTGCTTTATTTGTTTAAAAAGCCATTCAGTCGTGAAATATAAGAATAAGGAAAAAAAATCCGAAGTGTAGTAAAGAATTTATTTAAATGTAGCTCTGCTCCTCATTTCTCTTACACCTTTGAATGTATTTTCAGTTGTGCACTGAAAATTAAATAATAGAACCCTATACGTGTCTATTCAGACATCAGTGCTGTTAGATTCCGTGAGGCCCACTCCCAGGTACCTGTGCATGGAATTTCAGCCTGAATAGGGTGCTTCCATTTGATGTTTTTATAGCAATATTACCCTATCTCTTCACAGAATTTTATGGGGTTTTTTTAACTCTCCTGCATATGCCCACTGTTTCTGGTGTCTTTTTAATCACAGGAAATAGGTTATGGGGGGAAAAGGGAATTGCTACACAAGCTCATCTTTCTAATGCAAGGAGCCCTCTGTCTGGAAGCAACCAAATTTTGCAATGCAGTGCTGACATGATCTTACAGATGGTCATGAAAGGTGGGCAGGGAGTAATGAAACAAAGGCTACTGTAGCCACAGGACGAGATTATATAAAGATCCCAGCCTCAGCACACAGTTCAACGGAAGTCCCCTGCTGACATTTTCAGTCAGCATTGTAGGATTGGACAACCCATCAACAGACATACACACTGAGTGCTAATTTGCCTGTCTGATTTTACTATTTTTATATTTTAATCTGTGTGTTTGGTTTGTAATATATTTTTATGTTTATACCACTTGCAGAACAGACTCACACTGGAGTGCTGTTAAAAAGGCCATCACAGAGGTAAGCTTGTATTGTATGGCATTGTATTTACATGCCATTAATACTTTTTGATGGGACCCTTCTTTGGGTCAGAAACTTGATTTTGGGTATGCATCAAAGAAATAGGCATAGCAGTTCCATCCAACTTGTTACTGCATCTCTCAAATAGTCTGCCTGTGGATTGCTCAAGTAGCAAACTATTTGAAAAGAATGTGTACAGTGCTATTTTGTGCATGTTCACTCGGAAGTGAGTCCCACTGTGTTCAGTGGGGTCATTCACATGTACGCATGCATAGAATTGCAGCTGTGTAGTGCTTGTTTGTTTGGCCAGGAGCTCTTCAGGACACTTGGTATTCATTGACAGCTGCTGCGCAGTCCAGGGCCTTGAAGCTTAGTAGGCTCCTAAAGAACTGCTGGAGGAGACAGTGGTGAAAGGTAATGGGTGTTGGTGGCAGCAGGAAAGAGTCGGCATCAGCACCAAGGATGGGCAGCTGTGAATGGGGACTGATGTTGTTTCCATGCAACATCCTTATTTATTTTATTTTATTTGTAAATAAATAAAATTTATTTATTTCATTTTATGTTTAACGTTTAGCTAGGCAGATGTGCTGCATGGTAAAATACATGCTGCGGAGGCTTCTGCTACTACCAGCTGTCATTTTAATGCCCCCCATAACACCCTTTGGTCACATAGTAGCAGCCTCAGAGGCACCTGTGCAGTGTGCCCACCTGATTAAATGTTAGAAAGGAAAATGGGGACAGCTTCTTGCCTCTGCCAACTGGGAAGCCGTGGGGAAAGGACAGTGGAGTGGCCAGGCTGTTGGGGAAAGGAGAGTGGATGGTGGAACACGGGAGGTCAAGGCAGCGTGACAGCTGTGGTGCACTAGGGGCGAAAAATGGGATGGCAGCTGTGAAGCAACCTTGCCCCAAATACTTTCAAATCAGGCAGAGCTGTTGTTGCAAGGTAAGACAGAGAATAGATACAGTGAAGATGTCAAGGCTTGGAATTTCTCTTCTCTACTGAACAGAATAATACCTTAGATGCGCTGACAACTATGGGGGCAGTTCCTGCAGGATTCCGACCTTCAACACTTGCCCAGCTCTTGGAAGAAGGTAGGAGTTCCATAAAGCTATTTGATTAAATCCAGAATTCTCAAGAGGGTAGTGCAGGTTTCCTTAAGGAGGTGTGAATGTTTGCTAGGTGATGACTGGAACTCTGACTGCAGAATGTGATCACTGTTAATATGTATGTTTGTTTTAAAGTACATTTTTAATGTCACATTGATTCCTTTTAAATGATTTGGTCAGCAGTGGTGGTAGAATCCTTTTAACAGAGTTTTAAAATGTTTTCCTTCCATCATAGTAAGTGTGCTTCTTTAGCATAATTTTTAAAATGTGAATGTGATAGAAACAGATTTGTAAGCACATACAGGTATTCTTGCTAGCAAGCTAGGATTAGTGTTTGAATGTATGGACTTGCTCTTGCTGTGCATAAATCCACTGGACTGTGATCCTAAATGTAATTACTTGAAAGTAAGTTCTGACCTCAATAGAACTTAGCTGCCAAGTCAACGTGTTTCAGGCTGGGATGTCAGCTTGCAGCTGAGCTGTGCTGTGGCTTTGAGGTTTATAACTTTTAAGCCCCGTTGAAGACAAGCAAGAGGCGTAAAGGCATAAAGGACCATAAAACACTGAAAAGTGCATGTTGTTCTTCTAGGAATTCAGTTTCGAGCCTCTTACTTCCTACAACCAGAGCTGACACCTTCCAATCTTTCTTTCCGAGATCTAGTGTGGAACCCTGAAAAAGGCACTGTAAGTTTGTGTTCTTAATAAAACTACATATAGGGTAGCAGAAGATGAGGTATTATTAGATGTAATGCAGTGAAAATTTGGGGAACATATTAGGAAATAAATGTAGTTATGAAATTTACATTTTCTTTTTTTGTTGCATTTTGTAAGCCACTGATATTTTTAAAACAGTTGACAGTTGACTGTTTCTGTTGACAGTTTTGCAAATCACCTGATCTGTCAGACTTCAGACTCCTTTTTAAAAGAGGAATATGCAAGGGGTTAAAGGATTCTGTTTTGACAGGAAAATGTACCAGTATATAGGGTACAGTATCCTGGCAAAAATATATTTTAAACTCTCCAAATCTCACATCAAAAAAGGAATTCTGAGTTTGACATCTGTAAGTGGGAATCCCCTCTAGTTCTGAATATTTCCCTAATGTCAATATTGAGAGAAAACTTTCCCAACTGAGGGGGAATTAGGGATACCTGCTCTCTGTTCAAAAACCCTGAAGATCCTGCTGAGAAAGGGGGAACATGCCTTTTTTCACGAATAAGGTTCTCTTGTGGTTTTTGCAGGTATCTGATGGGTAGGCATGTGACACTTGTCAGGGAGAATATTGGGGAGAAAAGGGAGAAGGGAGAAAATCCTGCCTTGCAGCGTGGACTAGCCTCCCTGAATTACCTTGCCCTTTTGGATTCTACACAAATGTGGCAGAACAGGTTTTTAAAAAGGTGCAGATATTTGCACTCACTTGGGGGAAGAGGGTTGGCAACCACAGGCAGCCCCTCCAAGGCAATACAAACAAGAGAAACAAAAGATGGCGCCAGTCAGCTTTCTTAATCTCTGTCCAAAATATTTTGAAATGAAAAGTCAAACCACATGGAGGCTGAAACAGCTCTTGGTGGCAGCAGGGAGGGAGGAAACATCTTTCTCCTCCTGCAGTGCCTCCTAGGGTACCGGGAGGAGGACCAAGGAGATGGGATGGGGGTGCCTTCCCCATGATTACCCAATCATCTGTGTCATGTGTATTTTGGGTAGGGTGGCTTATCATATCACATGACCGCAGCCAATGTATGCCTACCACTTGATGCTTACATAGAAGCATAGAAATAGAGCAAGTCAGAAGGGGCCTCCCGGGCCATCTAGTTTGACCTCCGGCTCCAGCCGGCTCTGCTCACGACATGCCCACCATGTGCATGTCTAGCCTATCTTTGAACACCCTCACCGATGGGGCCTCAACAACCTCCTGTGGAAGCCCGTTCCATACCCTCGAGGTCCTAACTGTCAGGAAGTGTTTCCTGGCATCTAAATGGAACCTTGGTCCCCCGAGCTTTGCTCTGTTGGAGCACATCCTGCCTTCCTCTGCGAGGCAGAACAGGTCTCTACCCACCTCCATGTGACATCCCCCTCACATACCTGTATGTTGCCAACAGAGCATCTCTTGGTTGTGCCATAGCCAACACGGATCAAACACCACAGCTAGAGCTTCCATTATCACCTCCAACATAGCAGGTCCAGCACAGGCCATCCACACATTCAGCCGAGACTCACTAAGTGAAGAGATGTCAGGCTATGCATGTCCACATGTGAATTGGACCTGAGGACTGGTTGAGTTTGAGCATCTTACATGACCCTGAAGTGGCATGTAGCTCAAGCCACAAAACTTTGATTCTACAGCACATAGGATAGTTCTCATGGAGGTTATAAACCTGAGTTGGAGCTGCACCAGTACTGACTGCACATCACATTCATATCATTGCATGGAGGATTTCTTCACCCTAGAAAACGTTTTTTGTATGTGGAAGAGTAGAGGACAGGGTGAAGGAACCTAATGGGGTGTTCTTCATACTATGATAGTGTAGACAGAGCATGTAATCATGTGGTTCCTTAGCTGTAGTCTGAAGTGGTACAACCCAGGCAATGGTTTATGATTTCAGTGACAACTAAACCTTACATTTTAACTAGTTTAGTTGAAATAATAAAATCTAATGTAAACCACCATTCAACTGACCTGCTCCTATAGTATTGCAACAAATCAGGTGACTGATTGAGCTTGTTAGCTCTGCAGACTGCATTCCACTGTTGCAGAAAAAGCAGAAGAGGAGTGGTCATACAAGAGCAATGTGAGTGTGTGTTTGTGTACTTGCATTACCCATCATGTCCTTGTTTATATGTACATGTTTGTGAGACACTGATGCAGTTTGCATGTAATACTGGCAAATTATGGGTTAATAAAAACACATTTTGCTGCAGCATGTAACTACAAATTATGTTCACTGTGGGTGGTTTCAACCTACAACCTACACAATCAGACTATACTGTCTGGGTTTGGATGTCCTGTAGCAATTCCTGATCAACCTGACCTCAGGGGCTATTCAAAAGGCCTGTGGAATGTACATGGCACAAATCCTGGGTTAATTAGCCCATAGTTTGCTGGCTACATGTATATACTATTATCATCTGTCCTTGGGGAGCCATGAGAATGAAACATTATAGTTGTTGCTAATATACGGCCTGTGGATTTAGGACTTTTCCTGGTGACTGTGTGCGTGTGTGCATGTGTTTAAAAGAAGGAGGGCCCAATCTTGCAAGGAGGAGGAGCAGGGTGACTATTTGAAGGAAGGCCATCATGGGGAGGAGCCTGGGCTATTCCAAGAGAAAGTTAAGAGTAGGATCCAGATTCAAGATCCCAGAAATCACAATAAAGTGATTGGTGCCTTAGAATTCTCAGCCACCTGAAAGCTTTGTTATGCAGTTCTTAAAAAGTTAGGCTACTGGCTGACCATGATATATAAATCTCACATAATAGATTGATTAAAAGTGTTCATATTTCTGGAGAATTGCTGAGTATCTTAGAAATATTAGTCTAGACATAACATCTTGTTGTTTTGTCATTTGTTTCAGATTCAGGCAAGACCAACCCGTATATCACTAATTATGACTCTGTGGAACTGTAAAGGGATTCCTTTTCCTGGATTCAGCATACAGGTTCTCAGTAGACATGTTCGACTCTGCCTTTTTGATGGTAACAGAGTAAGTTCTACAAATCATTATAACATTATGTCCAGTGGGTGGAATCCATTGAAGTTCTTCTCCAGACAGAGCTGCTTCTGTCAGCAGAACTGTTAAGGCAGCTTCTTGCTGTCCATCATTGTGTTATTGTCTTGGGGTAGAGAAAAGCCCTGCAACTCCCATTATTTCCCAGCCAGCCAGTACTTATTCAGTACTGACAGATTAAGTCTTTTCCATGCTTTCTGGTTTCATTTTAGATCCTAAGTAATATTCATACAGTTAGAGCTACGTGGCAGCCAAAGAATCCCAAAACATGGACATTTTCTCCACGGGTAAGTATAAAAACAGAATTATGATTATGGGCAGAATTATATGATGCATTTTACATGAGTTTAGAACTGTAGTACGTGAAATGGTTTCTAGTACTATTCACTTATAATTCCCCAACCCAATCATTTCTTATTCAGAGAATGGAAATGAATCCATAAAAATATATACAAATGTGTCTCAGTTGCCAGGCTAAATACACATAAGTGTTGCAATATTACATGTTCTACAGAACCTACATCTTAGCCTGCATGACCAAAGCCTGCTTACTGAGAACCAACCAGATGTGAAATAGTTATAATTAGCTCTCCTGATGTTCTCTCTGTTTAAACAAATAAACATCAGATTGGATTGGGGTTCAGAATGCTTGTGGGGGTGTTTGCCTTAACTCTTTCCTGATCTCCCCCCCCACCCCACACACACTCATTTCCTGTTTGCCCTGCCAGGAAAAACATGGGCAAATAGCAACTTGGAGCCTGATTTTTGACTAGGAAAACTGCTCTGCCAGAGCCTTGGCCTCTATTTGTGTCCCCTAAAATTAGCTCTCTTTCTATTTCCCCCTTCTTAAAAGGAGAATGGCTCTTTCAGTATGGCCTTAAATAATTGTGAATTATATAGAAATAGAAAGAAATGTCATGTGCTGTTCAGCAGATGGCAGTATTTCCTGTGAAATACTGAAATTCTACAGCAAATTGGAGAGTGAGGAGATTGGCTTTATAGTCGGTAGTCTGCAGGAAAATGTTTCAAATGGTGATGTTTTCATTTATATCATATCTGTTTTCCTAAGGCCATGGAATAGGTCTGAAGCATGTCTGTATATAAAATCTCTGGTTATGTTTGCACATTTCTCTTCAATCGCACAGATTCCTCCAAAACGACATGTAGTAATGGAAACAAGATGTAGTAATGGAAAGTCATGCCATGACATTGTGCGCTCCCCCTTCCCTTTGTGGCTGTCAATAATATGGAGCAGGAAATGCATGGTATTATTCTGTGACATCATCTCTCTGTGTGTTGTCATCATCCGTATATGGGAAAAGACCTCAGCACAGGTTGCTGTTCTTGATCAGTGGAGGATGGAGCTAACAGGAGCAAGTTAATTTCTCCCTCCAGGAGAAGGCAAGGCTAAAAATGTTACGTGTTCCACCCCGAGAAGATGAGCCCATTTTGCTTTGCCTTCCAGGGAATGTCAGGGTGGCTTAAAGTGCTCCAGAGCTACTACAGTGAAGCAAAGCAAAAAGAAAAGAGTGAACAGCTGTCTAGCTTTTTTTCTCCTTCTCTGTTATAAATTAGTAGAGTGGAGCAGGCCACGTCTGGACTTTCCTGGGAGGGGGTGAATGGGCACAGGAAACTGCTCCAGGAATTTTCAGATATCAAGACCACTGCAAAATTGACACTTGCTGGTGGCTCATACTCATGGGTTGGTGCTCTAGTTTCTGTGAGCAGAACTCCCATTTCTGAGATACTCTTGATGGAAAAGAGGCAGGGAGTTTATTTTTGTCAGTTCCTCCTCCCCCTTATAGTCCCCTGCATATCCTAAACATCTCTTCCAAAGCTCCTTGAACAGAGGTGTGGTGGTGGGCTTTAGGGCAAAAGGGGAATTGGCGTGCAGACATATACCAGTTCCTGCAGTGGGAATCTCTGTTGCATTTCATTTCCTCTTGTGAGTGGCAGGAGTCTTTTCTTTAGTAGAAGAGCAAGTCTGGATCTAATCCTGTATCTTTGTGGTGAATAAAACAGAACGCCCACCTGATTGTACAGCTTGCCAAGCCCTTGAGGAGTTAACATTTTTATACCCAGCCGGACAGTATGGAATGATGCTGAGTCATGGTGACATTTAGGATTGAATGTAATGGTTTCTTTTAAAAGAAAACAAGGAAGAAGGATATTGGTGTTCTTGGAAATCTTTTAAAAACACACTTAAATGCTCAGACATATTTTCTGCTTTCCTCCCATGCTATAGATCACTGGCATCTTACCTTGTGTGCTTGATGGAGACTGTTTTATTAGGTCCAATTCTCCGTCTCCAGACATTGGCATATTATTTGAACTTGGGATCACATATATTCGCAATGTAAGTTCACTGCAGGTGACTCAGTACATGAAGCTGTATGAGAGACTCGGGGATTATATGAAGAGCTTAGCATCATAATCCACTGAAATGAACAGGCTTCAGAACTGGAAGATTGTGAATATTCCAGTGGTAGTGGCATATTAAAAAAAACCTTGCCATTCTCTTGTGAAGTGATCTGGTGGCTTGATCATTAAAGTATATATTTAAGCATAAAGGTCTCTGTCATTTTATACTTTAAAGCATTATGAATTGGGACATATATTAATAAATCAACATGATTTCAACATCAAACATGGAAATGATAATAAAGACCATGGTTATTTTAAAAATATTTTTGACTAGCTTATGAGATATCAAAGGACTGATTTTTTTTCTTTAACTTGCCATGTTTTATGGTAAGCCCTTGAACTTACTGCTTTGTTATCTATAGAAATGACCAGTCCTAACAAAGGAAAAAGACAAAGCAAGGCTTATCTGAGTATCCTTTACCTTGGTTATAGCAGGAGCTAGGAGATCAGTCCTCCATATATTTTGGACTACACTTCCTGTCAGCCCTGTCCAGTATGGTAAATATTTCACAGTGTTTATAGTTGTAGTTCAAAACATCTGGAATGTACCAGGTTGCTTTAGCTTCATCTGTTTGTAAGAATGAACCCATTTACCTTTGAGTGGGTAGTAGTTATTTCTAAGTTGGAGAGGAAGGAGAGTCAACCCTTGGGCTCATGCCATTGTGGCTCCAGCTACACACCTAGCTTGGGTATAGGAAGACTATGTGAGCCCCAGGGCTGGAGGGTGCCCAGGTATTTTACAATTTACCAGTCCAGATAATCAACTTTATTCACCTTACTTTTTAGTCAACAGGTGAGAGAGGAGAATTGAGCTGTGGCTGGGCATTTCTAAAACTGTTTGATTCAAGTGGATTTCCAGTTGCCTCCAGGTAAATTTTCTTTGTTAAGCCAGGTGGAGGGCAAAGTAGAGTTGAAATGCAAAGAGAACTTAACCAGCGGATTTGGTTGGCTTTTCCTTGGTTAAATGGTTAAGCCCTGTAATTCCAGTGATTAGAGCTCGTGATTTAGTAGCAGTAGACAATGCCTTCTGCCAGAAAAATAGCTTCCATCAGTGGAATAGTGAGGAGAACAATTTCCTCTCTCTCCTGAGCCCTTCCTCCCGCATGTACCCTCAGCATTACAATATTTTATTCATTTAATGTCTGTACCACCTGATAGGCAAAGTTCTCTGAGCCATTCACAAAGTAGAACTTGAAACTTATAAACCATACAAAAACTTTAAAGTCTGAAACAAAATAAAACCAAGATCAGAACCAGAGTAAACGCCAGCAGCAGTGCAAAGCTCTAAACATGTATTCATACAGTGTTTAAACCAGGAGGACCAAACTGGCAGGGGAACTAAAACAGGGTTTCACCTGGAAATAGGTACAGAGTAGCCTGTTTAGGTAGGGTGTTTGGGGTGCCATCACTAAAAAGGCAGTCTCACCTCTTGGGCAGAGGCACTAAGAAAGGAATTTGCATAGGAAGCAGCCCTAAATACATCATAGCTAAACAGCTTCTAGTAGCAAGAAAAGAGATCACAAATTTTAAACCCATCAGTGTACTTTTTTTCCCACAGTATTTTTTGCTAAAAATACTAGTTATACATAGATTCCTTTCTTTGTGCTGGAAATAAGCATGGAAGGTGCTTATTAGTACACATAACTTCCTTTCCTCCTCCCAAAATTCCATAAAATTGAACTCACTCAAGCTCACTCAGTATAGTATTGCGTCTAATTTAATTTTCTTTTTTTCCTTTTAAATAACCTTTTCTATGACAGGTAAGGTAGGGCCAAAACTGACTAATGCCACTTAATCATGATCTTTTTTCCACCCAAGTATTCTAATAGTTTCTGCATTCCAGGGACTCAGCCCAAGGAATCTGCTCTTGAGAAGTACTTTTCATAGTGGGTTGCAGATTCTTGAGATGAGATTAGATATTACTTCAAGAGCTGTTTGTTTTGAGGCTTGTGCTAAACAAGTTGCATGGCCTGAGTTTCAATGCTGAAATTTGAAGTCAAAGGATATGTATTTAGCCTTGTAACAGTTTCTGAGAGTGTTAAGTTTGTGAAGCAAGTCTTACACCTGCCACAGTTTGAAACTATAGTTAGAAAATAAAACTTGACATTTTCTTTTCTTTAAAATAAATACACTCAACAACTTGAATATGGGCTTCCTGTATTGTTTTATATTATTTCCCCAGTCCTGAATACAGGTTTACCTTGGCTTCGACAAAGGAACTAAAATGAGATAAGGGGGGATGGATTGTTTACTGAGTGCTGCTGTTTTAATTTGTAAACTGCATTAAACTTTCCTGTGTTAGCCAATCTCATGAGAAAGGCCTCTCTTCAGAACTTTCTGCCTGTCAGTTTTTAATATTCAGTTACCTATTTTAACATTCCACAGTTTAGATAGCTTCCGTTAATGTTATATTCCTAAGGTAGAGATACTGCATTTCCAAGCACTGGCTGCCCTGTGCTTTGTACCTAAGAGCATCTTCCCTAGCCTGGTGACCTTCAGAGGTATTTGGACTACAACTCCAAGAATTCCCATCCAGAAGGGCCATTGACTGGGAATTCTGAGTACCGAAGTCCAAATGTGTCTGGAAGGGACAAGGTTGGGGAAGGTTGACCTAAGCAAACTCTGGCTTTTCTTCTGGGAGACAGAATAACACATTGCTCTGCTGAACGGGTTGTGTTTTGCAAGTGTTGTGGGCATCTGTTTGGTACTGTTGGTGTGGAACAACTCAACCCTCACCCCCATCTTCATTATGTTCTACGTTTTTGAAAATTGCCTTGATGTCCTCTGTGGCTTTGTGCAAAGAAGGGTTTTGATATGGAAGCTGATTCGAGGGAGCAGAATCAGTACTGAGAAGACCCCCTTCCCTTGTGCTCACCTGCGTGGCCACCCTTAGTGGCAGGCAGGGGTAAAGGACCTCTCTTGTACTACGGTTGCATTGTACTACTGGCAGGGAACGGGAGCTGCAAGGGGGGATCTGTGTGTTTTATCCAGCACCTAGAATGCATTAGGTACTCTCAAAGGAATAATATTTGGTGAAGTTGGGAGGCATGTGACAATGATGTGCTGAGTTATATGGCAGGTTTAGTTTTCACTGTGGGGAGAGCCCTTTGCTTTCATGTAGAGGAGGCGGGAATGGAGGCTTGTCCAGTCTGGGCACAGGGCAAGGGCTTGCAACCAAGGTCCTAGCTAGAGCCATGTCCAGTGCTCCTGAGTGCATTGCCTAAGACCGGTGACAATCCTTTGCCTGCACGCATGGGTTGGCATTTAGAAAATATTCAGCTTAACAATAAAAAGTAATCCTGATGGTTTGAGTTCTTAATTTGGAAGCAGTCTCTCCCACAGCTTGAATTTTTTAAAGAGTTGCATTGCACAGAGGATCACAGAAAGATTCCATGGCACAGGAAGAAAAAAACGTGCGGACACAATGTTGCTCTTCAGTTGATACGCCAGACACTTTTTCCTCCATATTATTTTGTTTCCTGAAGAGCACTGCTTAAGATGCATGTGCATCAGCTATTTTAGAAGTAATGCATATTTCTTCTTCTCAAACCCTTAGAATTTTGCCTCTTTTTTCAGTCCATCAGTTGCAGTTTTTTTTCTTACTGCCCTCGATAAGTTCTGTGAAAGCCCTGAACAGTGCTGCTATCAGAATAAATAGTATTACTGTTTCCTTTGAGAGTTAGTGTGTGAGGAGGGAGCTGGAACTAGAATAGAAGTAAATTTCCTGCTATGACTTAATGCTGTTTTCACTGAAATCATGAGATATGCATCTGAAATTGAGCGGCAGGCATTTCCCCCCTACTTGCTTGTGGCCTTGGGTTGGATCCAGGGTTGATTTCCATGAGGAGAAAGGAGAGGGACCTTCCATGAGAGGAAGGATTCTGCTTGCAGAACATTCCTCCACCCTCTTTTTGGGGATCTTCTCACACCATTGCCTTCAGCATTCAGCACGATATCTTGATTCTTTGGCCTGATTCTCATCTAGCAACCATCCAGAGTTTATCCCCAACAACAAACTCTAGGTTATCTTCCTGGGTTGTTCATTGTTAACAACTACATGATTAAACCCTAATGAGTCTTACCACTTGTATCCTGGACCTTCCCTTTCTGCCTCATAAAGCAGCTGTGGGGACCAGCTGGGTGGATAGCAGTAGTTAGTGGTGTGATTCCAGCTTGCCTGAAAGAGGCAGTGGTAAGACCTTTGCTAAAAATAAGAATAAGAATAAAAAACAAAAATAAAAATAAAAAACAACCCTCTCCCTAACCCTACTATATTGGGTATTTTCTAGGTGGACTCTAATACTCCATTTGTGGGCAAGGTGCTGCAGTTGTGATAGCTTCCTAGCTCAGCTGGAAACTAGACTGGGGGAGTGTTGTGCCCTTGTCAGTTTTGTTGGACCTGACAGCTTTTGATACCCTTGAGAATGGTATCCTTCTGAGGTGTCTGAGATGGAACTGGGAGGCATTAGTATGCAGTGGTTCTGGTCATCCTTGGAGGTGCAATCTTAGAAAGCAGTGATAGAGTTTTATTTTGACACTGTGGCTGTTGGCCTCTGGTTCCCCTAAGAGTTCCATTTTATTCCCCCATGCTATTTAACATGTACATGAAATCACTGGGAGAAATTGCCCAGAGTTTAAGGGTTCTGTGCTATCAGTGTGCTGATGACTACCAACTCAATCTCTCCTTTCTATTGAAATCTGGGGAAGCTATTTTAGTTCCAAAAATGTTGGTAATGGACAGGATGAAGGCAAACAAATTGAAGCATATTCCAGATAAGGCAGAGGTGCTCCTGGTTAATAAAAGACAGATCAGGAATATGGATTCAACCTGTCTTGGCTGGGGTTACCTTCCCCCTGATAGGCTGACGAGGGCTGATTATAGACTTCCTTGTTACAGCAATTTCACTGCTGGGCAGAATTTTTTCTGGGCAGAATTCAGAGTGCTGGTTATGACCTATAAAGCCCCGTATGGCTTGGGATCAGGCCACCTGAAGGACCACTTTTGCATATGTACCTACCAGGTGCTTATGATATTCAGGAAAGGTATCTTTTTCAAGACCACCACCTTCAGACATGCGCTTGGTGGCAACATGAAAGAGGGCCTTCTGGTGGCCAGAACTCCACACCGAGAGAGCTAGGTTCGCTCCTTCTTTGCCGTCCTTGGACTGGCAGGCAAAGACTGCTTTATACAAGCAAATCTTTGGTGGGGGTGTGATTCCATTGAGGTGGGCACTGATTTTTAATTGTGTTTAAATGTATTTGTTTATCACAAGTGTTATTGGTGATTCTAAGCCACCTTGAATATCATTTTTGGTAAAAAGGCAGAGTACAAATCATTTAGATAAAGACTAAATAAAGAAGTAGTACTGGGCTCACATGTAATGACAGTTCATGATTCAATGAGATCTCATGCTCCTGTCATTACAAGTGGGTCAGGCCACTGTATGCCGTTTTCAGGGAGTGGAGGGGTTGTCCTGGGAAGGAGGGGGCAGGGAAATCCACTTTTGCCAGGACAAGTTGATTCAGCTTATATCTGCATCCAGCCCTTGCTAATTAAGTTGCTGGTACTGTATGATGACTGGCACACAATGGGGTGAACACCCTTTTTGGGTTGTGGCTTCTTTTAAGTCTAGTGTGCATTTGCAGGTGCAGAGAATGCCATCAAAACATTTCACTCACATTTATCACCGAGTTTAGAGTACAAATATGACAGGAATTTCTACAAGGCATATTATTAAGTCTTCACTTCCAGACAGGAAATAATGTAGAATTGTTTAGCACTTGATTTGGCAAAAGTAATATCGGAAACCAGATAAAGTGCTTCTTCTTCCGACAGTGATGATTTAAAAAGCCCTACTAATTCTGTTCAGACAGGACTAAACAGTTTATGTTTAGCTATTGTTGTTTACATTTTTAGTCATCCTTACCCCATGGAGCACAGGACAAGGTGCATAATGCCTCCCTTATGCTCACAACAACTCTGTGAGGTAGGATGGGCTAAGAAATGGCTACTTGCCTGAGGCCATTCAGCATGGTGGATTTGAACACAGATCTTTTTGGTCCAGTCCAACGCTTTAGCTGTTGTACCTCACTAGAGTTATAGTTCAAGATGGTTTCAGTAAATACGAGGGTAATGCACTTACTGATAGCCCATCTTTCTGCCTCAGAGGCATCCAAGGCAGCTTATCTCAACAAGTAGATGAAAATGGAAGTTAACAAATTAACCTAAAAACAAAGAGGAGACAACAGATAATACAGAAATAATATAATGGGGAATAAGAAAGAAAAACAAGTCAGTATCAACCATCTAAAGGACAAAAGTGTGAACAGATTAAAGAGTATACAAGGTCCAATTTATTATTAATTATTAATTTCATCTTTATACTGCTTGTAGCCGAAGTTCTCTGGGCAGTTTACAGTGAAGTGTAAAAGCAATTATATATAATAGATAAAAACATTGACAAGAATTAGAATTACTTTAAAATAACATAAAACATTAAAAACAATAAAAAGGCAATAAAAGAGACAATTTATGGCAGTAGATGTATTTAGATTGTGTAGGCCTGTACCTGGCCTGCAAAATTGACCATTCCCAGCTCTCAGGGCCAAGTGAAGTAGTGTTCCTGCAGATATGGGACTCATTTCTGTGCTGGCAAACACAAATGTGTGATGTAAAGTGTTAAAACACATATTTGATTTGCTAGTTAATGTGTGCATGTTTGCTACTTGATATATACACTGTAAAACGATTTACATATTTGAATGAACCTGCCTATATTAACACCAGGTCTTGTTAATTGCTGTAGTCACCTCAAACCCAGTGCTCTTTGATGGAATTTGTTCACACATGCAATTGCAAGTCATCAAGTGATTGCAAGTAAAGTAATGTCCATATATGTCAAATGTATGCAGCAGTTCTGTGAAATGTGGAATAAAGTCTGGGGAAGTCCTGGCAATATATGTGGATTTGTACAATCAGGAATCTGACTGTAAACATCCAAAATAGTTCTAAATGGTGCTTGAATGTCCTTTACCTATTATCTAAATAGCAGCACTTTGATCCTTTATTACAGGAGTGGAAGACCTTTTCCAGCCTTAAGGGTGAATTAATTCTGAGTGTGGGTGCATTCCAGTGCTGGCTGAGGCCTAAGGCAAAAAGGCAGAGTCAAAGGGGGGTACAGAACGAAAACAATAATGGGGAAAATGTACAGAAACGAGGGGATCATGAAACACTTGGTGGCTGGAGAAGACAGGGTGATTCCACAGGAGCAGAGACATCTGGTGACCAGTTGACGTTCCCTGCCCCCGTTTTTGTAGGAAGTGCTTCCTTCTGTTCACCCTTGTGTAGCAATTCAACATGGGAGCATTGCTTTGTCACCGTTTGACGGTTCCTTCTATTAATAATCTCTGTGACCTTGGGCAGGGTGACCCACAGAAAGGCCTGGGGTCACTTCTGGCCATTCTGTGAGCGTTAGATGAGAAGCAAGGGGAGAGGGAGCAGGAACTCAGCGCCTCTGCATGGAACTGTGTTGTGCAACTATCAGAAAAGCAGGCGGATTGCAGCGGAATTCGAAACAGAAGTAAATTTAGCACCGGCGAGTCCTGCCTTAGATGACATCCGTGGATATGCCCAGGATGTGTCTTTGCCCTCAACAAAGCCTGTCACCTGATGAATTTGATTGCTTGAGTCAGAGGACGATGTGATAGCTGCACACCCAACAGGGACTTTGGACTTTGGTTTCTCAAACACAGCTGCTCATTCCAAAGTATAAAGCTACTTCTGAAATTTTGTGAGTGTTTTGGAAGTAACTTAGGTGGGGGCTATTGCAGTTTTGAGGGACTGTGGGGGGGGGGCGGGTCTGTGTGTGTGCATCTTAACTAGCATTCCAGGCAATTACAACCTTAGTATAGAGAATAGTGATATTAACCAAGGGAGGAGGGAAGGGTACCCCAAATCACTAGAATGGGTACACATTCATCTACTTAAATAGGTGCCATAAACTGCCAGATGAAATCTGAAAACAATTTATTGGATATGTCTTATGAACACATATACTTATCAACCTGGACTCCCCTGGCTTTATAAATTTATATTGTTTTATTGTATTTTATTTATTTATGGTTTGTGAGCCACCCCGAGGCTTCGTTGAATGGGGCGGCATAGAAGTCGCCTAAATAAATAAATAAATAAATAAATAAATAAATAAAATAAGGCTATTATTAGGTCCTTTCGCATAAGACAGCATCTAATAAATAGTTCTCATATTGCATTTGGCAGTTTATGAAACCTGTTTGAGTGGATATGCATTTCCCATAAACACTGATGCCACATATATACACACATGGCACTAGCAGTTTTATTCTTATTTAAATACCATGCTAATTCAGAAAAGGGGTAGCATTAAAATTATAGGGATTAATTTCTAATATTTTGTCATTTCAAGGAAAAGCATTCCCCCACCCTCTCCATTTCATAAAGGAACTTACAGGTCTCTGTTTATATATTTTGCAGAACGTATGAGCTGCTTTTGAATGGTGGGACTCCGTATGAAAAGGGAGTTGAGGTAGACCCATCCATTTCCAGAAGAGGTATAGTTTCTCTCACCCTTAATCTGAAAATTAAAACGAAAATGAATGAGTGGGCACATCCTATGCATTATGACAGGAATCCTCCATTATTTTATAAAGCACCTCATATTGTGGATGTAAGTGGTGTAGACGTTTGAAACAGAAACCAAACCTACAGGTTCCTGTGAATGGCATACAGTTTAACAGCAAATGGCATTAGAAATAGGGAAGGTAAGAGATTATTGAACTAAAAGTTTTACCAGTTTCATTGTCTGTAGGCGGATCATCTGATTGTAAGAAAGGCTGATGAGCAGTGTTAACATTTTCTTAAAAGCAGTGAGTGTAACAGCTGTATAATATGCATGAGAAGGTAATGATTCTAACTGTAATGAGAAGCAAATGTGTGATCTAACAAGTAGGACAGAATGTGATGAATATAAGCCAGAGTAACAAAGATCGCTGTAAAAAAATGAGTAGGCTGCAAAAGGGCTGGAAAACAAAAATAAATGAAGGATTTATTTAGCAATATCGAGTTACCTCATTGTACATGTTATTTCTTTTCCTAAAGCCAGCAGTAGTGTTTTCCATCATATGATAACACTAAGGAAGCAACCACAACTTCTAGTAAAACTGAGGTCATTAAACACACGCTCCAAAGGCATACTGAAGTAAGTAAGCCAAATTTCCTGTAGAGTTTTCATGATGTTTAAGTGTTGTTACTTCTGTATATCTTTCATATAGGTACAGATGTTGTACCTATAAGGTTATGATTGGTTCAAGACCACTTCTGAGAATTTTTTACATGGCATCAAAAGCCTCTGGATTTCAAACTTGGAGTAAAGCTTTGATCAACTACTAATTGCTAATACTGTTGAAGGTCACCTGCTAAATACTGTAAATATTACTAAATGATATTGCATATCAACTGACAAATGCAAAATATATAAGTGAGGAACCAACAGGGTACTCTTCATTGTGAATCAAAAGAGAAGATCGTAAGGGGAAACATAATAAATTTTCAATTAATTAAAATTTTAAAAAACCAATACATTTTCAATTAACATAATTCAGAAATATGTGTTTAGTTGCTTGATCTATTACATTTACCAGTCTAAAAACAGGTTGAATAAAAGTATGTCTCCTATTACAGGAACATCAGATTTTAAACTTGTTTTAAATAAACAAGAACTTTTAAAAAAGAGGGATTCACTAATGTCTGGGAGAGAATGGGAAATGTGCCTTCTAAGATGATGATACATACAAAATCCATTACTTTTTAATGAGTAATGTTTGCCTCGGGAGTATAGAGGCTGATAATAATTAATTTGGCACAAAAGAAAAAACCTGGAAGGTATACTTCCCTTGCCCCTACTCTGCTGAGACCCTTAAAATCTTGAACTATGACAAATGCAGAATATACTGTCTCCTCTGGTTAAGACTTGATTCCTAAATCACTTTCTAATAATCTGAATAAACATGTTTGTTCAGCTGTCTTTTTTGGGTTGTTTAATGTTAGCATTGCTTAGCTGCCAAGGAGACCAAAGCAGCAGTTCATAACCAGTCAAAACAATATCTGTGTTTTTCATTCAGAAACTGTGCATGTTAAATTCTCTTCAAATATTTTAGAAGCAATCTTAATGGGCAACTTGATTTCTTTTGTCTTTTTCTAGTCTTCTGCCAGACGTATTAATTGGTAGCATGTGTTACATACATCTCATAGTGTTTTATCGTCAGATTCTTGGTGATGTACTCCTCAGGGACAGGCTAAATATGCAAAACGCAGGTGAGTGTGGTGCTTTTCAGATAGAAAAAAAATAGTAGCTGCTTGATTTACTTGGTCCCTTCATGGAAGATGTTTTCGAAGTAACAGAGATGCCCAGAAGTACAGCGCACAATTTGAACGGGAAACAGTCATCTGGCTCCCTTAAAGGGGGCATGGACTTATCTGGTTCTTGTAAACCCTTTTCTCTATGCCCCCTCCTGCAAATCCCACTATCCATTTTAAATTCATACATACTCAAGGTCTTTGAAATGGTTAAAGAACTACAAATTTGTACTAAATAATCCCCAGCATGCACCTTGCTAGATGGCACCCAGTGTTCCAAAGTCCCCTATGAAACACATTTTTGGGTTTTTTGCAAGAATTACACCAGCAAATTACAGGTGTAAGTGATTCACTGGAATCTTTTTATGCCCATCCCTTTCCTTTTTTTAAAAAAAAATCAGATACTAGCACACAATGATGTTTCTCAGGATATATTGCATTGATGCAGAATTGGCACACATCTCTCTTTAAAAACAAACAAATACACATATACCTTCTTAGAAGTAGATACCTATCCTGATCTTACTTTAAGAGACTGTGGGAGCATGCAAGAGCACATGGTCGCTACCTGCTTGTGAGCTTGCAGAGACCAAATAAGTCTATGGTTGTATTTATTTCTGAATACTGCCAAAGCTGCAGAATAACATAAAAAAAGATCATTCTCAGACCCAAGAACCTTACAGTATAAATATTGTAGAAGCTAATTTTAATGCTACAGGTAGCATAATCTTTGTGACTTGAAGTACTGTTCTGGATTGGTTTCTATCAAGGATAGTGCTTTTTGAAAGATCTTGCTACAGAAGCAATGACGATCCCATTTCTCTACATTCTACCAGCATATTTGGCGTTTGTTAAATTGTCCTTGGTTGATGTTCAGAATTTTAAAAAGCCAAAACTATCATTTAAATTCTTCTGCAAATTGCTTCTGTCTTACATAACGTATCACAGACACCTCTACAAATAACAAATGCTTTTTTGTCTCCCCACCCCCCACTGCATGCAGATTTGATTGGCCATCCAATTTTGGCAACTTTTCCCAAACTCATGGAGCAGCCGGATCTTATGGATGCACTCAGGGTTGGTGAAATGTATTGCTTTGCTAATCTGAAAGGACAGCTCAAATGAAAACTCATTTCTTTCCAGCATGAGCAGATTGAATGCTTTTGCATACCTCTGTCTCCTAGCTATTTAAAGCGGCTGCTCTGATGATGTTAGGCTTGGGTAAATATTCTGGAAGCAAAGTAAACAGAAACAGAAGCAAAATGCATAACATTTTCAGAAAGAGGCAGCTTAGGAGGGACTGGAATGTAATAACAGGGTGTGGTGTGTTGAAAGAAAAGCTCCAAAAGTTTGTCTTTCCACCAGTTATTGAAGGAGTGATTTCTGTTAACAACTTTAGTGATCTAATCTGAATATGAATCCTTTGGGGGAAAGCAGAAGGTCCTTATTCTGATTATTCTGTGTGGGTGCATGCATGCCTAAAAAGTAATTAAAGGGATTTATTTGGTAGCATCCAAATATTGAAAATGATGAGTTGGAAGGAGGAAGGAGGGAGATTTTCCATCAATTTCTCCCTTCTCTCTGCAGTCTCTGAAATGTTTCTCTGAAGGGTTGAAGGACCCTCTGGAGTGGTACAAGAGCTGGCACAAAAGGCTCAGTGAAGAGCATTGCTTCCTTGTGCTCCAGCAGGATTGCAGACCCGCCCCCCCCGCCCCCACCTCCACCCCTGGAGACGGCTTTTCAAAAGCCCATTGCTGGTGACAGGCCCGTCAAGGTGTCCAAGTGGTGCATCGAAGGGCTGTCACAGTTTCATCACCCCCCCCCCTTAGAAGTAGCACAAGAAAATTCTGCAAACATTTTCATCACAGTCACCGTCCCCATCATCATTTTGTTTTATTTTAGTCAGACTTGTGCAATTGCACAGTGTGTAAAATAGGAAGACTCACCTGGGTAGTACCTGTAGTGTGTCTGCTGTTAAATAGCAGCAAGCACACACAGAAAGGCAATGGAGAGCTTTCTTTTCTCTCTGCTTTCTCTTGTCAGTTGTCAGAAGGCAGGCTGTCAAGACAAACCAAAGCCATGAGTGATCTTTGCTCAGTAGTTCACATCCTTTGCAACGAGATCTTCTGGCTTTTGTTTTGGTTTAAAACTGACCTTTGTTAGATTCCTCTCACTTTTCCACCCTTTTCCAAGGTTCCTTGTGCTCATTAAAGTGGAAGAGTGTGAGCCATGTTTTTTATGGCAGCACTGAGGTTTGACAGCTAAAATTTTGGTTCTTTTGGAACGGGTTTCCTTTCCTTTTTCTTTTTGACCAAGCTATTCAGTTTGTTTTTGACAAAGTACTATCCTGGCATGAATGTGAATGTCCCTCTAAAAAAAAAAATGGGTAGATTGCTTCTTGCTCTCAGGATCCCACAATGGGGTCAGTCTTTTTCCTATGTATAGAACTTGGCACTTGTCCCTATTAAATTTCTGTAAGCTGTCCTGAGGCTTGTTGCAAAGGACGGCATAGAATTTTTTAAATTAAATTAAAAATTCAATTTAATTCTTTTGCATTCAGCCCAGAATGCTCCAACCTATCCTATCAAGGCCACTTTCAACTGCAACTCCACCTCCTTTCCTATCCTCTTCTTTAACAAGCTATAACTTTCAATTGCTATGTTCCAGTCATGGGAATCATCCCACCAAGTGTCAGTATGTCTCCCAAGTCATATTTGCTTTCAGCAGCCATCTCCCCATTGCTATCTCCAACCCTGTGCTGATAGGATTCTTTACGCTATTGTCATGATTGAAAACTGAACCTGATGCAGAACCTTGGATCTTTTTATTTTACTTTTTAGAGTGCCTGGGCAGAGAAAGAAAGCACACTAAAGAGATCTGAAAAGGTCAGAAGGCAAGATTTTTTTTCTTTATAAGAATGATATTTTATGCATACCTACACTTTAAAGCCTGATCCTATGCACTGTGGTACCACGCGTAGAATTGGCAGGGAACTCCTAGCACTAATTCATGGGAGCTATATCCCTCCCATTGTGTTGATGAAGGAACTTATGCTTCTTGTGCTGAAGTCATTGGCACCCTTATTCTGGGATGCAGAAGGTTTGTAAGCTGCATTGGAAGAGCTGCTCTGGGGTGAGCTGAGGTAGCCCGCGCAGAATGGATGTGATCAAAATGTTTAATTGAAAGCCTGGTTCACTATAATTAAGTATATGAATAACAACCCTGGCTAGGTTATAAGTGTAATTAACCACTGAAGTTTTGCTTTTAGTAAGTACAGCAAAGACAATCGGTCTGTGATACTGAAGTGTAGTAAAATGTGTGTCTTAATGGCTGACAGTGCACACACCCCTTATATAGGGACAATTAAGAAGGGCACTAATTTGATGTTTCTTGATGGTTTATTCAAGGTTGGGATTGTTAAAATGACTCGTCTGGATGAGTGAATTCTTCATCCTAGAATAACAGGCCTGTAGTTGCTGTTTATCAAGGGAAGAAAACCAGGTCTCAAACCTCATAGGTGGGGTTTGAAGATGAGCCTCTTAATCTTCAAGCTGCCAGGACCAGGGTGAAGTTCAGCTTGCTGTTAAAGATTATCTCTTTTGGTGTTATCAATCCTACCTGGTGGAGAAGATGGAGGATCCTTTTACCTGGCAGGCTGGCTTTAGTGTGGCAGAAATAATTAGCTTTGGTTCTTTCTGCCTCTTCTTCCATTTCTGAATAATTTGGCTTTTTAAAAAATAGGCTCTGGTTGTCCTTTATCCCGATAATGTATCCCCCAGCCTGTTATCCGAGCTGCTGGGTTATACTGAGGTCTGGGTTGTGTGGTTTGATTAGTAGGGTGGGGCATCCCTGGGTAAATTGTCCTTCTCCTTCATGGTCTCTGAGCACCCCATCTATGGACTCTGCACCTTCATGGAACCTTGATTTGGGAAGCTTCCATAGCTGAGATGTATTTGGCAGGCACTCGCCCCCCCCCCCCGGCTGTCAACTGTTATCAGATTTCTGCCTATTCCCTCTCTTTTCAACCACCATTATGGTTGCTTCATTGGGAACATTGTCCTTTCTCATCGTAGAAAACACTCACTCTTGGCTGAGAAATATTTTTCTTTCCTGACATGTCTTTTATTATTTGGAATTTTTGTACCTCTTCATTTATTTTAGTGATCTTTGATTGCTCTCTTGCCTCTGAGTCATATGGCCCCAAAGGCACACTTTCAGAAGTGTGTCCATTGCAACATCACACTTCCACCTATGGATGGTCACTCCCACTGCTGACTGTACCTGGGAGAGTCCCATGTTGTAGATCCTTTTCTCAAGGTCACTGAGTAGGCTGGAAAAAACGGATTGGACACACTTAAGGGTCTTCTTTGGAAGAGAGTGCTGGATATGGTGGAAGCCCCCCCACAAACTTGGGGAATCATGGTATCTGCCTTCACTGACTGTGTTTGTGCCATCTTTCCTTTTTCTGCTCTCCCGGCTGTAATTGGGCTGAGCAGCCCCACCAACACCAAGCCTCAGTCTTGGTGAGTCTCAGCAGTGACTAAAATATTGAAACAGGCCCATTCAGCTGTTCTGTTGGACCAGGCCAAGAAGAAGGAAGAGGAAAGGAAGCGCTCGGCACCTGGCATCTCATGAAGCACACATTCACCATGACTCCTCCCCCTGACCGTGTCCATTTGGAATTGGGTGATTTCATGTCATGTGACATTTATGTAACCATGCATGTAGCCAGTACCAACATGCTCTTGCAGATAAGCTCAGCTGGACATGCCAGTTGTGCCACAGATGAGAGTGGATCCCAGTGTCACATTCCAGCGTTTTTGAACATGGGGCACAGCTCATCTGAACTTCTTTGCCACTCCAGAGAACGTGGCCTGCTGACCACTCTACGCTTGAGCTGGGATTAGGAAGGGGCTCTTAGTGTCCTCCTGGCATCTGTCGCCTTGGGAGGTGCAGACTATGCTGCTGCCCTATGAGATTGCAGGAACCGAGATGGATGCAGCAGTTGTGCTCTCACTCCACCTGTGCAGGAGGCACATCGGCCGCCTTTACTCAAGGAGCTCAATTACAGTCTTACGCTGGGTTGCAGCTGGGTGATACTGGGTCCAAGCCATGCATTTTACCACATATTTCTGCTTGGATGTTGGAACCAGGGCTGATTGCTCTCTTGGTTGGGCTGTTATCTCCTTTATCTTACAGTAAGGGCACCAATCCATCTCCAGTAAGCTAGCTTGTTAATTGCCCATATGTGTGATGCACAGAGACCATGAAGAAGAAAACAGGTTGTTTACCTGTGATTGTAGTTCTTCGAATGGTGATATGTGCATTCACACAACCCTCCTGTCATCCCACTTCAGTGGCAGGACTTTATACTACAGGCATGGGTGGTATCAGTTCTGACGTTGGTACCAACACTTTTAGTTCTTAGACCATGATGTTAGTTTCAAAGGAACCGAGGGAATAGATGGAACCTGCTATCAGTAGACGGGGGAATGGGTTCCTGCCAAAAACCTCTCAGCTGTGGAAATTTTCCAGATTGAAGCTTTGCACAGTACAGAGCCCATAATATGTGCGTGCACAGGTGAACACCTGAAGAACTGCAGTGATGGGTAAGCAACCTGTTTTTCCTTTTTTTGGCTGCCCTGTATACCTTATTTGAAGGGTGGGGTATACATTTCTATAACCAGCAAGTAAAATACGTAGTTACGTAGATAGTAAACCAAAGTGGTAGAATTCTGGGCTACATTCTTTTAGACTGGAGATGAGGGGCCATGTTTTTTAAATGCTGGCGGTGAGAGGCCATGTTTTTTAAATGCTCCCCACTCAGGGTGGAGGGAGAGGAAAATAACTTCTTGTTTGTAGCAAACTAGCAAATTAGTAATTACCATGTGATAGAAAAAGCAAGGTGAGATACCTGGGTAATTTCAAGGATGTGATTATGAGTCGACTCATGGTGATTTCTGTACAAAAAAATGAATGTAACTTCAGGATATCATCAAGGAATAATGTAATTTAATTATTTTCATCTTTCTCTTCTTCCTTGTTAGAGAGACCAGGAATTTCTGAAGTCCGTGTTTGTCCTGGTGTACCATGATTCTGTATTTCCTCTCCTCCAGTCTGTGTTTCTCCCAGAGTACAAGTGGGCAGAAGAAGAGTCTGAAGGCACTCGCTGGCACATGATTGCTGATTTCTTAAAGAAGAACCGCGAAAGAGGCAGTGCTCTGTCCTCTCTGGTGTCCCCAGAAAGCCTTCACAGAGCTTTTGACGTCACAGAAATAGCATATGATTTTCTAGGAGAGGCAAGGAAAAGTAGTCCTTGAGGATGAATGCCTTTTAAGGTCCTGCATCTCTGCTAATTGCCATGCTAGCATGGCTCATTTAAACATAATTGATGAGGCCAAACAGTCATATTTTTATACTGTATCAGTTTTAAAAATAACTTATATTGGTACACTATGGGGATATTTTTATTCAGATTGTATGTTGGCTAGGCTATTTTGTAAAATTTTTATACAGTTGTAAAGATATGTTTGTTATCTTTGATAAAGCTATTTTCATTGTTTTTGATTGGGTTCCTTTATAAAGTTATCAGTGAGTTTTGATATTCCCTCTGGAGTTTGCACTATAGCAAATGTCATTTGGGGTGTCATCCAATATGGCTATGAATAACCTTCTGAATTCAGAGGATACGGGCTTCTGTTTGCTTGTGGAGGCAAGAATAGCCTCAAAATTTCTTTCCAGAAAAAACAGTGTGTGTCTTTTGTCCCTGCTTGCAAGGGGGAGGAACTGAGATACTGCCATGCTTCTCTGCATCCTGGCAGAGGCTCAGACTTCCCCTTCTCAACCCCCGGAATGCTTCTCCAGTGCCAATTATGAAGTTGCACTTAGAATTTTGGTGCTGCAGCCCCTCTGAAAAGGACTGTGAGGGTGGAGGGAGGGAGTTCCAGCTCCAAACGCCAGCATTTCCAGGGGCTGGGACTCAGTCTGACCTGTCCTGTGGCCTTTAGGATTTCATCCTTGCTGAATGTTGACACGTACTGCTAATCTTTTACCTTTGGATGGCAAGTGGTAAATATCAGAAACTCTGATTTTAACTAGTAAGTCTCTAGAATTGTAGTCTCAGTGTTAAGTAAATCACAGAATTCTGTCAATTGTTTATTTGAGCACTTTTGGACTTGCTTTGGTAAGTATCGGCATTTATGAGAAGCTGATGGAAATGAAGATATTCAGTCACCACTTGGAAGACATGTAAGTGGTTCTTAAGATTTGCAGGTAAATGTGGGATATTTCCCAAATGTTAAGAATTAACTGGCAGTTGTCAACATCTACAAAGAAACTCTCAAATGAATTGGCCAAAAGCAAGGACTATTTGGGGTCTGGTTCTGGTGTGAACATTTATGCCACCTTGGGGAAATTGTATTATGTTAAGGTCTTAGCATCAAAATGGAGATAATTTGCAATCACTGTAATGCTATCTGGAACTGTATGTGCTTGCAAGTTTTTTGGAAATCCTACCAAGCGGCCTTATCCCACAACTGTTAATTCCACTGCTGCTGGCTTGACATCGTAAGAACAAATGTGGCTGTACTACCATTGCTGTGCATAAATAATCTCGAGGGCCATACTTTCCCCTTCTCTGTGTCACTAAAGATCCTATCACCGGACTGTTGTTCGCAGAAATGCTGGTGTGCTGCTGCAGCTTTGAAAGACGATTTTGCTTTTGCAGCATACAAATCTTATTGAAACGAATGAGGCTTGAATCTCCCGAGTGGCTGTAGAAATGGAATGGTAATTTGCAGAGCAATTATTTTAAGATGTTTGCTTAATGGGCCCAAAACGGGAATGGCACCTAAGTTGAGGCGAAACTAGTTCAGCAAGGCTAGCCAGAAATAAGTATTTGTTGGACGCGTTCCCAATCAATTATAACAGCAAGACAATGGCATCCTTCAGAAAAGCACGTCAGTGTTACCCTTCAAACATTTAGAAAATGTGCTGCTCCTATGTTAATAAAGGGGTTGCCCAAACCCCAAAAGAGTGTGTGTTGGGGTGTGTAATTGTACACAAACAAATGCATGCACACACAGAATGTAGAGACGTGTAGGCAAGATTACTTTTTATCTGGGGATGTTTCACACATGACATTTTTGCTGCAGGGGTGTCTTTGCATGGAGATAGTATGCTCTTCCATGCATTGATACTGTTTCTGTGTGTGTAGAACAGAGGCTTCCAGGCATGTACAAATAGACACTTGAGCAATGTTCACACCCAATGAATTACATTGAAAGAAAAACACGTACCCCGTTTAATCCATAGAAAACATCCTGCATTCTCTGTCATAGAAGAATGATACCTGAAAGGACATGCAGCAATACCCAAAAATGTCATAACAAAAATGGAATTAAGGTACAATTTAGAATATTTAAATTTATTTATACTTAAAAAATAAATTTATGTGTATTTTTTCCTGGCCATGAACTGCCTCTAGTCATGCAGCAACCAGCAAATGGATAACTAAACTATTGGCACAGAAAAGAAAGAGGTAGTAAGAAAAGGTGGTGGCATTCAGTTCTCTTTGTGTCTCACAGTCTGTATAAACTCAAAAGCTTTAACTTCTTTGCATGAGCTTTGATTCCAACTGAATCAACAAAAGTAAAAACTGCAATGTTTTTAGTAGCATTGTGGAGACTCTGAAAATCACATGAAAAAAACTCCAGTGCCCACTAAAATGGCACTTCAGCCTGATGCCCTCCAGATATGTTGGACTTCAGCTCCCTCCCATCATCCCCAGCTAGCATGGACAATAGTCAGGCATCTTGTAGCCCAAACATCTGGAGGGTGCCAGATGGAGAAAAGGCTGACATAGAGGTTTCTCTCTCTCGCTCGGGCTTTCCTGCTTCTGGCGGGGCACTTGATCTTTGAGCTCATTTTGATGGGTTGGGTTAGCCTCAACATAGTCGATAATTCTCTCTGGATGCCTGTAGCTCACCTGCCAAGCTGGAAGTGCTTTCACCTTTGACGTCCACATGGGTGTGTCAGTCGATGGTATTTTAAGTTTCTCATCCCAGCAGTACTGCCACAAAGGTAACCTTGAGTGTAGTGCAGCTGTAACTACGGGATAGAAATGGATAGCAAAAGCACTGGAGCCGCTACTGTCAGCGCAGCACCTGAAACTATTCCTTCTGGACTGAGTGTTTTTAGAACAATACCGCATGCCTTAATCTTGCCAGAGCTGGTAAGTCAACTGACTTTTTAAAATTATGGTTCTTTTTCAGTCCTACGTCTTGTTTAACAGTTCCCCTGACAAATGCATGCTTCCCAAGTAATAGCGGCTCTTTGCACTGGCCACCTGCCGGACTGTCAGTCTGCACTGAGGGACAGTCAGGCATGTTGTGCACTCTAGTTGTATGAACAATTGCAGTCTCAATCCTAGATAAGGAAATCCATAGGTATAAGCGGGCTTCCACAGGTTTTTCACCTGATCAGAAATGGCATGGGCCAACCTGAAACACGTCAAGGGTGTTATCTAGCGGCCCACACTATTTTCATCCTGTTGGTTTCAAAGGGATCTGTATGCAAAATCCTGAACGGGATTCTGGGGCATCTGTTCAGGTTTATCAAATGATGATTGCTTCCAGATGGGGTCCTAACAAGAATCGGAAGAAACTGTGCAGCTATTCCACCTTTTTCTTGCTTAAGGGATTTTTCTTTAAAAAGAAGTAGTTGTAGGGAAACACAGGAGGGCCATGGGTGGAACACAAGGTCACCTGCATTGCCCCCTCCCTAAACTTTGTGCATGGGGCAGGGAAATCGCACATTAAAAGTCCCTCAAATAAATCTCTGGTGGCAAAGATTCCAAAAATGGGGCATATGGAAGGGACAGGAAGCCAAAAGAAGGACACCCAGTGAAGAAAACAGGACAACTCCAACTCAATCTCAGTGCATTGGTGGTCAAAAAACAAGCAAAGCCAGTTTATTAGACCAGTGAATAGACATCTTTCAAAACATGAGCGTTCTGGACTCTGGTTTCAGTCCTCGGTTGGCACTGTTCTGCCGCATGCTCCTGCGGTCTTTTGAGGTGTGTTCCAGGGGCAGAGCAGAGCTGTTAAGCTTGGGACCCTTTTAGGCAAAAGGATACTGGGGGCTGGCCCTACAAAGCTGCCTTCTGGTTCAGCCATTGCTCCATCCGGCCCAGTCTTGTCTTCTCTGACTGACAGCAGTTTGCCAGGATTTCCACTGGCTGATGCCTGATTCTTATGTGGAGAAGCTGGGGACTGGGCCTGCAAGCCAAGTCCATGGTTTGCCACGGAGGCTCATGATTATGGTTTCCTTGTAGTATTAGCTTGCTTGCTTGTTTCATTTATTTCTGGGGTCCTCTTCAGGAGAAACTCCCAGGGCAGCTTACAACACACGGATAAAACAGTAAATGAAAAATGGCAAAGAATGGTCATATATTTCAGTAAGTTTGCATCCCTGTGAGACAGATTCCCTGAGCAGCTCCCAAGTCTCCCTCAGATTTCAGCTAATGGCAGCTGGATTCTCTCATCTTTCTCTGCTTCTGGCTCAGGTGGGCCTGCAGCGCACATGTCGGACTGCCCTTCCATTGGACAGGAGCCTCTTCCAGGCCTTCATGGTTATCTCCTTTCTCATTCATTCAAAGAAAGATTCCCCAGAATCCAATGTCATCTGCCGATTTAGCCTTCCCTCGCTGTCCAACTCTCCTCAACCCCAGATGTGACTCTGGATGGTGGGGATGGTTGCACAACGTATCTGGAGGGTGCCGGCTTGGGAACTGTCCGCTAACTAACCACTCCCATGGAAGAAACAACAAATGAGTGCCCTAGACTATCTCAGCAGCCAGCTGCCCGACAAATAGGAATCTTTGAGTAAACAGCTGTGCTTCTCTAACAACGGACTGCTCTGCCACAATAGGCTATAGTTTGGCTCATCCGATTGGGGAACCACCCCTCTTTGTAACTCATTATCTCCTGGAGACTGGTTATTATAAGGAGGGGGTAGCTTGCCCTGCTCATGTAGGACTTTCTGGAATTATTTACAAGAAGTCTGGTGACAATAAGGGTATCTTGACTGAGTATCTCACGTTGCTGTCTGTGATGGGCACATGGAGCCGAGTGGCTTAGTCATGAATACTTTGCACGTGAGAGAGCAGAGTTGCTTAAAACAGGCAAGAAGGGCATGAACTTCTCGGGACATTGGAGACAGACGCCTGCCAGAAGACATACTGTTTCATGGTGCTCCCTGCATCTGAGCAGTGAGATAGTTCAGGGGTTCCGGCAACCAGGGCTGAGTTTATTTAGAAGATCTCTGGAGATTCATCACTGACTTTTCTGTGATAAAAGGTTTGTGTACATAGGCTGAACATAAGATGATGGTTCACAGCAATTACACACTAATGGATTTCTGATTTTTCTAGCGGCCCCCACCCCATGCTTTCTCCCAAATTGGGCTGAAGAGCAAAATGGTCCAGTCATGGACCATGACTCTGCTCAATTTTCAAAATCTCCCCTTTCTCTCTCGGTTCCTTGCATCACAGCCCAGCCCTTCCAGAAGGCTCCTCCAGCTCTCCGGTGATGCTTTTTTGAGAGCTGCCAGGGAGAAAAGGGAAGGAAAGCACAAGTCCAAGCAGCTCTTCCCTCAGCAGGTCTCTGTATCTGAGCCATGTATTGCCTAATGTAGCATTGACAATAGACAGTGCTGCATTAGCCACTTCCACACAGACTGAGCAGCTCCCTCAGTGTTCCTGGGCAACGCACGGAAGCAAGTCCAGGTGTGGTGGGCCAAGAAGTAAGCCAAATAGGCAAGATACTGTGCAGGGGCTCCAGTGTGGCCCTGAACATCTTTCCTGGCTCTTGCCAAGGTTCCTATACCACCTTCTTGTTTACACTTGATTAACAAATTTTCTTAGCAGCAGCTGGTATTTCTGCAGAATAAGTTTCAAAGAAGTTCCTTAGTGTGTTGGGGCTCAGCACCCAGCATTGCCTCCCACTCAATCTTCTGAGCAGGTTCCTTGTGCTTTGCCACACTTCTCATGGCAGCCGTTTTGTGGCAGTGTCCAAGACAGTTTTTAAATTGCCAGATGTGCCCAGAGCAACAAAGGTCACCTACCCTGGCTTATATTCAATAATATGTCTTGTCTTTCATACTCTGTCTCACCTCCTTCCTTCCTTCTTTTCATTCTCTTTTTTAAAAAGGAAAAATCTAAGCAAGAAGCCATCATTTGGTTTTATCATGAGATTTCAGGGTGCAGCTTTGCTTCATATGAAGACCTTTCACAGAGTTGCTGCAGCCTGGTGGTTTTCCCAGGGAGTTGTGTAATGTGGGGAGCATTGCTTTACTGAACTTTGACACGGGCAGGGCACATACATACAACGAAGAATGCTATTCAGCCAAAGTTGCTCCGCTCATCAGTTTAGCTAATTGAAGGAAATGAACAAATTGTGCTGGTAATAAAGATTTAGTGAGCAGAAACCTCAGCTCCACAGAGTGGAAAGGTAGTGCTCCTGTGATATGACTGACACACCTTACTTATCTCACCAGTTTGGAATGTCCATTAAAGTGGGCAGGCAATGCATTTTCAAGAAAGTAGGTAGAATAAAGACTGAAGCTGATCAGAAAATACGCAACGGAATCAACTCTGTGTTGTCCATCCCCCCCACCAAAGAAAAGCTCCAAGTGGCTAGATGCAAAGTGGTGGGATACAGATCTCTCCTGTCCAGAGTATCTAGAGGCTACAGGAAATGTGCAGGGGACCAAGAACAGAGAGACTAACACTAAAAAGAGTATTGAGCCAGTGATGGCTGCCCTAAAGTGCCACTTGGGTACTGGCAGATCCTTTTATTTATTTTATTAGATTTTTATTCAACTTTTTATTTTAAAGAACTCAAGGCAGCTTACATCATTCCCCTCCTGCTCACAATCTTATCCCCACAACAACCTTGTGAGGTAGGCTGGGCTGTGACTGGCCCAAAGGCAACCAGTTGGCTCCATGGCTGAACAGGGACTAGAATCCAGATAGGGCCCTGGGTTACTGACCATCCAGGAAGGAGAGGGAGAATCACCCATGGGAAGCCTGAGTTGAGTAGGGCACAGTGGGTCTTTCTGCAAACAGTCCACCCCACAGCTTATTCAGAGGTGGGTTGTGTGTCATGCAATGGCTGCAGGCAGTCATGGGAAGAAATTGCAAAGCAGTGGGATAGAAGTTGTGTTTCCTTTGCACATGCTACAAAACTCCATAACAGAGGCCAAATGTTGGTGCACTTGGGATGCATTGTGCAAAGAAATGGCAGTTAAATGTGTGGCCAGGTTTTGGCTGTAATTCAGGCGATGCAGGGGAAGGCATGGCAGTGCATGGCGATTGTCATGGGCGGCAGCTGAGTATAGGACTGCATGTAGGCGGCATGGAGGCAGACAGAAGGTTGTGGGAAAGGGCTTGTGATTCCCTTCTCTTGCCCTTCACCTTGCAATCCATGGTCTTTGTTGCTGCTGCTTAAATGGAGCAGGCATCTCTGGCCTGGGACACGCTTTTTAGCTCTAGTCCAGATAATGTCACTAGAAAGGCAATTCTATGGACACGGTTGTGGAGGCAGCCCTCACTGGATGCAGAAGGAAGACGGACTCAGCGGTGGAAGCTGGCATCTCCAGTGTCACGGATGCAAAGTAGCCAGGATTTAGTTTGAAAGGTTAAGGAAGGTGCTGCACCTTTCCCCAACCCAGTTCAGCATAGTGCACAGCTCCTTAAAAGTCCAGACTAAAACCCAGAGTGAATACAATGCCCTGCTGACATGGGAGTCACCAGCCATTACTGCCTATTTGTTAAGTCCAATAGAATTGAATGGGTCTACTTCTGTGGAAGTGGATGTTGGACTTAGGTGGAATTTGTATGCTAACTTACTTGGACAGGTCTATGGATGTGCCATCTGTGCATGTAACGTTCCTCTTCCTCGTCCCGCTTCTCCTCGTCTGCCTCTTCTTCTTCAGTGTGAGGTTTGCTGCTACATATTATGCAGGCTAGAACTGGTCACTAGAATCATAAACAGGTGCCCCAGGTGAGATATGCCAGGCAGGGAACAAGGAAAGACAGTAGATGGCTGAGATGGTGTGAGAAGCAACTGACATTTCACACAGCTTCTATTTGTCTCTGTAACGTTGAATTCCTTCCTCGCACACTTTCCCTTCAGTGTGTGCCACATCCTCCTCTGTGATCTGCCTTCGTGCTTTGCTTCTGGGTTTCCCAAAGGCATCTAGCTGGCTCCTGAAGAATACAGAATGTGGGACAAGGCGGGCCTTTGGCAGAGGTGCAGTGAGAACGCCCCACTTCCCCAGTCTTTCGACATCCACTTCACTTCACTTGTGACAGCCAGTATTTCTCTTCTCTTCATTTCCATCCCATGCTTTACAGCTCCTATAGTTGAGATGCATTGCAGCAAAACATCTGTTTTGCTGACCCTGGTATCTATATATGTCTGGGTACAAATATTCTCTAAATAGAATAGGCAGTTTCACATGTTAAATTCACTTAAATCATAGCCACATTGTGATTTCAGGGAAACATTAGAACTTGGTCCTGCTCCCTGGATGCTAAATGCATTTCTTTGGGAATAACCAGCATTTGCTTGTAGAAAAGGCTAATATAACTTCAAAGGAAAAGGCATTACAATGAGTACCGGACTCATGTGTGTCTGGCTGGCAGTCCTGACTAAATTTTTGCTAAAAATTAGGAAGGGTGCTGGTCTGGCAGTTGCTGTTCCTGTGGCCTCTGGCACACACGAGCCCCCACAGGGCCTGCTGTCGCTGCTCCATGTCTGCCATTCTTGGGGTGGTGCTTCATTCGTACCACTGACCTTTACTCTCTATCCTACGGGCATGTTTTCTACATAGTGCAACACTTCAAAAAACACTGTGGCTGCTGACTCACAGAGTTGGAGGTGGCCACAGGCCACTGAATCCAACCCCCTGCTCGGGGCAGGATCAGCTTAAAGCATCCCAGGCAGATCATTGTCCACTCTCTTGGAAGGCCTCAAGCAATGGAGCACTGACCATTCGGGGTGCTGCCTCCATTGCTGGACTGCTCTGAGAGTTAAGATGCTCAACTAAAATCTGTCTGACTTTGTTTGTTTCATTTATATTGGTCCTGGATTGCAACTGGCAGCCAATACAAAGTACAGAGTACTGGCCTGATACAACGTAAGCTGATTATTTCCCATCCTACAGTCTTGGGCAACAGAGAACAGTTTGTGGCTCTCACCTGTTTCCTAGCATTTTAAATACTTTGAAGGTGCCAACTTATTTATTTATTTAAAGTATTTATATGCCATCCTGTTGCAAAAGCCTCAGTCTTTCCCCACTCAGTCTTCTCTTCTCAAACATACTGAATTTCCTTCAATCTCTCCTCTCTGCACTTTGTTTCCAGGCCTCTGCTCATACTCATTCCCTGAATTAATTCCAGTTTATCTGAAAAATGTACACAGCAGTATCAAGGATGAAGCAGTGAGGTGCTGACTCGAATTCCATCACAATATTTTAAAAGGCACACATACTTTCCTTCCCCTCCTCACCCTCGAGAACCTGTCTGGTTGCTTCTCAGGAAGGATGGGTCACTGCCTCCCTTCACAGGGATCCTTGCCCTTGTAGGTCTGAGTAAGCAGAAGCTAAAGTGTACCTGCTAGTGTGTATGGGAGGTCCAGTGTCAGATTTGTTCCCCCCACCCGCCTCTTCTTGGCATTAAGGTGGCAGCTCTGGGTAGGTCTGGGAACACCTTCGCAAAGAATGTGCTTGTTTACAGCGACAGGTGAGGAAGAAATGCAAGATGGAGCCGACGTCCAGGACACTTGCAGGGCCTCATTCTGACTTCAGGATTAATGACCTGGACAAATCGTCATCTGTTCATAATGAAAGATTTGGACTGGGTCTAGGCATAAATGCAAGTGCCCCCCATGGCATTATCTTTTCTCTTCATCATGACCGAGCATAGCAGCCATGGAGGTGGCACACTGCCCCGCAGAGCAAAGAGCCATGGCGGGTGGAGATGGAATCCTTCTTGCCTGGCGGTCCCAGTCCAAATCCCCCCGACCTATCACAATTATTTCTTTTTCTTCTTCTTCATCACTCTTCTAACAGATCCACAGTGCAAAATAAATGAGGGGCCAGGATGGCCCTTGTTAGGGGAGGGCAGACTTTGGATCTGCGGGATCTGCTTGTTTCTCCCCCTAGAATCCTGCGATCAGCCAGCTGGAGCCAGGGGCAAACTGCATATGCTCAGAACGGAAGTCCTCAGCTCAGGCGTTTGGCCCACGCATCGGCACTGATCCAACCTAGCAATCCTCCCACAAAACCCCTTCTGTGTATTCTCCGCCCCCTGCCTTGCCCAGCTGTCTTTAGTTCAATAGAATAATTTAGCAGGCATGGTAGGAATCACTTTGCTGTTGCTTATCGACTTCAGCTGACAGATCAACCAGAAGACCCCTCTCAAGGCCCACCGTGGTCTTCACTGCACAGCAGTGGCTTTCCAGATTCAGAAAGGGAGAGCCCAGGGGTTGAAACTGGGACCTTCTGCAAGCCAAGCAATTACTCTTGGCGCCCCCTGAGTCGTGGGCCCTCAAGAGGTGCCTGATACAAATGTTCCTGCTCCTAAACATGGATTTCAGTCCAGCTTTTTGTGCTGTGCACAGGTGTGCAAAGGTCAGTGCCCTCCTTCATGTCAATGGAAGGGAAAGTTTGCTTTGGGAGTCATGAATCTGCATTCTCCATGGGCATGAATGGGAAAGCTCTCGTAAGTGGGGAGCGTCAGGCTCCAGTTTCCACAAACTCCAGTTTTACTGGACTCGGGCGAGAGTTTTTACAATAGTGGAGAATCCCAGTAAAGTAAGTGAATTATAGCAGTGCAGAACCTGGTAATGAGCCCATCCTTCCACTGCAGCCCTGCTATCTGCTATCCTTTCATTTTCCTTCTTCTTTTGCTGTCTCCTGCCTATTGCCTACCTATTTGGGAAGCAAGGACTTGCCTCTGCTTTTTGTGATATGCACATGGCATTGTATAAGAAGTCTTATTCATACAATGCCATCAGTTGACTGATTGACTGTGAAGGCTGATACTTTGATTTTCAGTCAAATGATTCTCAAGAAGCTAGCTAAAGGCACGATCCTGCGCATGCTGAGAACCGCAGGCCTTTTAAATGTCTAAACATGCACAGGACTGCAGCCTAACTCACCCTCCTCTCTCACATACAGACTTTAAATCCTCTGTGTGAAAGAAAATGCATCCCTTTCTTTGCTCCAGTGTTCCCACTTTCTTTGTTGCACAGTTAATTCCACGAGCGTTGGTGTCTGCTAGCATAAGATAACTGGCAACAGCCCTGGGACACTGGATACGCTGAGGATGTTGCAGTATCCAAAGGGCTCTTTTGGAGTAGCTGCATTACTCTGCAATTATAATTATAATTATGCATTTTCCTGGCTTTTTCCTCTTCTGAGGAACGCAAGGCAGCTTAAATAGTTCCATTTTATCCTCACAACAACCCTGGGCGGTGAAAGTGAGTGGCTGGCCCAAAGTCACCTGATGGCCAAGTGGGGATGAGAACCCAGATCTCCCAGGTCCCCAGTCCAACACTCGCACCGCACCACACCACACCACACCACACCACACTGGGCTCTCCAGAAAAATGTTTCCTTTACTCATAGAAAATCTTAACTATGCTTTTACCGAAAAATCAAAACACTCAAGTCCTTAAATCAGTACCAAGATTTGTGTCAATGTGAGGACCCCCATGTATTGTTTTCCTTCCTTTTAAGGACTAATTCTGGGCATTTGTTCAAGCAAGTTGTTTTCAAAGGCAAGCTTATTTTTCATAAGCACGGGTTTGACACACAGGAGAACTGTTGGGCATGATGTTCCTCTGTGCCCAGTCCAGTGGCTTCTGGGTGGTGACCTTGAAAAGCTGAAAGCTGAACAAGAACAGGAAGAGAAGAGCCTTTGCTGCATAGTATGAGAGGGCGTGGGGAGTTGCTGCCTTGGTAACGAGGCCCAAGAGGGAAGAAACACCATTCCTGAGGATTCTGTAGATAGCTGAGGGCTGTTCACATAGCAACAAGATGGAGTTCAGCTGGCTCCAAGCCAGCCCGGTGGGGAACACACATCTTCTGCGCCATTGCAGCCTGGAGAGTTTGTACATCCCTTGCAGGCTTTCTCCAGCAGCCGTGAGGCCTTTCTGTCATGCCTTGGCTGATCCTTCCCTCCTGTCTGCTGAGCAAGCAGGAGGCAGTGGGAGAAGGGGCCAAGGGGTTGTGGGAGGAGAAGCCATTACAACACCCTGTGGTGTCTGAGGTGGAGCTACGTAAGAGAGAGGCCTGATCCCAGGCTGATACCAAGGGTTAAAGAGGGGGACAGTGGCAGAGAGCGTGCTTTGGACATGGAAGGTGCTCTGTTCAACTCAGGGCGTCTCCAGGTAGGGTTGGATATATTCCAGGATCGCTGCAAATCACATTAGGGCTTTTCTAGATGGAGAGCTCCTCGCCTTACCTTTCAGAAGGCACCATGCAGCCTTCTGATAGCAGATTCTCTGCAGTAAAAAAAGGCAGATGTAGTGGTGTGAAAACATGGGAGGGCTACAAGAGGAAAACTTCATCATCTGGACTCTCCATAAAACTCTGTAAATTAGGCAGGGGGAGAGCTACCAAAGGGCTTCCTTAGAGGGCTGCTTCCAAGGTTTTTATGATGCCATTGTTTCACCTTATTAAAGGATGTTCACAGCATGTCCAGATATTGCCATCTTGTACTTGAGACCTTCCCATGTTTTCTTATGACTTCAGCCCCTGTTTTCCTTAACAAAGAAGATACTTTTAGGAGAAAAAGAGTACTTGCAAAGGGTCTTCGGTCTGAAAGCACCCATGGGACAAGCATGTCATCCTGAAGCCTTGCAGCTTGGACCACTGTGTGTTTGACCGGCAATAGCTGCCCCCAAGTTTGATCATCACTGTGTGCATAGAGAGCTGTGGGCTTAATGCAGTACTGGCCCTACTATGGCGGCAAAACGGGCAATCCCTGGTGTGCCCAAGTCCGAGGACTGCCCGCAGTCAAGAGGGAGCACCGCTGACTGCACATTTGGCATGGGAGCACAGAGGCACTTGGGCACATAAGGACACAGGAAACCGAGTCAGACCATTCGTCCTTCTCGTCCAGGACTGTCCTCCCTGGCTGGCAGTGGCTTTTCCTTGATTTTGGACAGCATTCTTTCCGATCCCTACCTGAAGATGCCATGGATTCTACCTGGGCTATTTGCATGCCAAGTACGGGCTCTTAGCACAGAGCTTCAGCCCCTCCCTAGCTATCCCCCAAGCCCTTGGGTGAAAGGGGGAGTCTAATTTATGCTCATCATAGTGCCATTGTGAGTGGTGTACAATTTAGTTTAGATGAGCTAAATGAGTAACACAATGACATAACAGCTACATCCCGGAAAATGAAAATGAACACACTCATGTGCACAGTCTATATGTCAATCATTTAGGCTACAGTCCTAAAAGGAGGGAGCAAAATGCACAGAATACAAGTACATGTGCACAGGACTGATCTACAGACGTGCTATTGTCACACCGTTCAGAACTTGTGGCCAATTTTCATTTGCTTAAAGGCACAACCCTCGGCGAGGCTAGACAGAAAAAAAGCACGACACCTCCCGGCATGTCCCAGCCAGCAGTGCTGGACCAAAATTACTCCAGCCTTCCTTTTTAGTAGAAATAGCTATTAGTTTGAATGAAGGAGGTTTTAATTTCTATGATTGCTTGTATATTTTTTCCCAAAGCATTTATAATGGCTTCATAAACAGTGTTCGAAGTGGATCAAAGTACATGGCAACTTTAGAGGCGTAAACCCCTTGCCCTGCAATATATGCAGGTTCTGAACTCGAGGTTTACAATGCAGGGCGGCAGCAGCAGTCTCCTCCACCACCGCACGTCCACTCCGGATTTTATCAGAGAGCCACTTTCGGCCATCGAGATGCAGCACCAAAGAACAGGAAGGAAGGTGGCTGGGGGCAGCACCGGAACAGGTGTCAGTCTTTGGCCCCAGCTTCATAGACTCATAGAAGAGCAGAGCTGGAAGGGGCCAGAGGGCCACCCGGCCTTACCCCCTGCTCAGTGCAGGACTCCCGGTTAAATGGTTTAAATCCCAGTTAAACCATTCCTCTCAGATGGTTGCTCAGTTGCATCTTGAATGCCTCCAGTGTGGGACAGTCCATAACCTCTCTAGGCAACTGTTTCCATTGTCCTACTGCTCTTACAGTTAGGAAATTTTTCCTGCTAGCTAGCCGGATTCTGGCTTCCTGTAACTTGAGCCCATTATTCCGTGTCCTGCACTCTGAGATGATTGAGAAGAGATCCTGTCCTTCCTCTTTGTGACAGCTTTCCGAGTACTCGTGGAGTGCTATCATACCTCCCCTCAGTCTTTTCTTCCCAAGGCTGAACACATCCAGGTCTTTCAATCCCTCCTCACAGGGCTTTGTTTCCAGTCCCGGGATCATCCTGGCTGCCCTCCTCTGAACCTCTTCCAGCTGATCTGTATTTTTCTTGCAGCACCCTCCCCATAACGGTCTGTTTTTGCCCTTTCCAAGGCCCAGTTATGACCTTGGGAGGGTGGAGGGGAGCAGTCAGCACGGTCCTTTCTGAGCTGGCCCAGGGCGTCACGCTTCTTGGCCTTCAGGGTCACAGCTCGGAGACTGCAGGATCTTTGAGCTGCAGCTGCAACGAATTCTGTGGCCTCCCAAGAGAGGTCAGGACATAACTGGATTATGTCCTAAGGGATTTTGTACACAAAGCTTTCCCTGCACCCCATATATATTCAGATATCTAATATTTCAGGGATGCTTAGAAAATGATCAAGCGTAAGTGGGTGTATGACGAAAAAATGAGATTGGATTTCATAGCTGTGAGCTGCACCTTGATCTTGCTCCTGTGCTCCATCCCATAGGCCTCCCAGAGTTGGATTAGTGCAGGGCATTGAGAGAGACACATTCCAGTGTCAAGATAAACTTGAATCCTGTTCAGATGCAATGAAAAGCATCAGAGGAATACCTGAACATGGAGTCCTAAGGTGGGGGTTGACACTCAGATGTTAAATGTATCCAGATTTGATAGTGGGTAGAGCAGAGCTTTGCTTTGATGGAAATCCAGTAAACTAAGAAAAAATGTGTTGGCTGTGAACAGCTTGTCCCCACGCACAAAGCTCCCTTCCCTGTCTCTCTGTGTGCAGATACCCTAGCAGGGTGGGTCCGAGGCATTTTACTGCCTGACTAAGGTACATACTCCGTAAGGCTGGTCAAGTCATATCAGCACGTGAAAGCCGCAAGTTCCTCTCTCCTTCCCTGTCAGTAAAAGTACAAAAATAGTAGATGGGTAACAAATAACTCACTACTTGTTCATAATCAGTTGCCTGGAGCAGCAGCCTCACTCGCTGAAGACATGGCTGGCTCTGCCTCCCATGATTTCCTGTGAATGCCTGCTGGAAGTTTTGCAGGTTCACTATTCAGCTCCTTCTATCTGCCTGCCTACCTACCCACCCATCCATCCCATTTCTGTCCCACCTTTTTCCTTCCAAGGAATTCAAGGAGGCTTATGCTCAACAACAGCAACCCTGTGAGGTAGCCTGGGCTGAGAGGCTGTGACTGGCCCAAAGTTACCCAGGGAGTGGCTGAGCAGGATTAGAACCCAGATCTCCTGAGTCCCGGTCCGGTGCTCTTAACCACTACACCACGCTGACTCTCTCATGTTCATTGGAACTGAGAGCCATGCTTCCCATGGGGTGGGAAGGATTGCTCTTCTCCTGACCCTTTTCCTGGATCAGAAGCTTCTTGAGCAGAGGGATTAATCGTTGTTGTGCTGGTGGACTACTGGGGGTGGTGGGAGGGCAAACCAGGCCCTGGTGGTGAGGAAAGGCGCAGTAAGGTGCGAACTGTGCCCTGCAGCACACACCTCGTGCCGTTGTTTTGTGGACAGTTCCTATGTAGAGCTGCTGGCAACAGTGATGCCGGGCCAGCTGATTCACTGCAGTTTGGGGACCACGCCGGAGGTCTTGTCCAAGGGGCCTTCAAAACACGGAGCAGGGACTGCATCGTATAAATGGGTTCGGTGATTTTTCTGACTGTGTCTTTGCTCCCCATTACAGATCTTTGGCTGCTGGGTGTGGATTCTTGTAGCGGCTACCACTGTCTATTTCCCACTGCTGCAGGGATGGGTTATGTACGTGTCGATCAGCTCTTTTCTCATCTCCCTGATGCTTCTACTGTCCTACTTGTTTGGCTTCCACAGAAATTTTGAATCCTGGAGAATCCTGGTAAGGGGAAGAAAGGGGGCACAGCTCCTCCGTTGCCTTGTCCCTTCTCATTACTATGATTATATTTTCTTCATGTGCCTAATATGCAAAGGCCTCAGAATTCATATTTTCTTTATAAAGGCCTGATCATAGAGTCCAGATGGAAGGGGAGGTGGAAGCCCCACATAATACCCTTGTTCTCATGATGGAAGTTGGTATGAGCTACATTAAACTAGATTTTTAAAGCTGAAAGTTAAAATTAAAAAAGAAAAGTATGTGGCAAAAATGTTTCACAATCAAGCTGGTCCTGTCCCTTTGACTTTGACCTCTGCGGTTCTGCCTCGCCTTCCAAGATAAGAATATGGCCCTCAGGATGAGAATGGTTCCCTAGAGAAATGTATGTTGCTTCCTTTTTCAGGACAGCCTATACCATGGAGCTACTGGCATTTTGTATATGAGTGCAGCAGTCCTACAGGCCAATGCAACGATCCGTTCGGAGACAGAAGTACTGCCAGAACATATACCTCGCTATTATCAGCTCAATGCTGCAGCCACGGTAAGATACCCGTAGAGGCATTGATCTAGAAGCTTTTCATTCAGGGCTGGCCCAGAATATTGGAAGGAGAGTCCCAGTCAGGTCTAGCACTTCAGAAAGTCTTTCTGCATCATTATCCTTGTTGCATGATTTTATTTCATGATTATACAGGTGACAAAGTGCCATGTTCGAAATCCAGGTCCTTGTGGAATTCTCCTGAAGGAAGCAGGAGGCCATTATCTGAATACAGAGTGTGTGGTATCCCACATCTTCCCAGCATCTAGATATTTCCTGTTTCCCCATGAATGTCTTCAGTTACTCATTCCTTCTTGCACTGATTTTCTGGTCTGATATAGACATGCTTCAGTTCCTAGATATGACAAGCGCATTCTGCACATGGTTTCTCTCGAAGGCCTTCTGTTGTAACTGCTGTTCCCTCCCCCGCCCCTCCCTCGAAGATGATGCCATTCTATACACAAAGTTCATTGCATATCCAGAAGGGCAGTATTTTCATTCATGATCTTTTGTTTTTGGACATCTCTGTATTGTCGTGAATTTCAGTCTCTGGAGGATGTTGTCTTCTCCTGTTCACTGTAGAATCTTTTTCTTCCTTTCCTCAGAGATAGATGATACTGCACCATATTAATGGTTTCTACTTCAGCTTCTATTGATCTCCCCGTGGGAGCTTCTGCTAGGCCCTAGCTCAGAGTATCTGGTGATATTAGGTCTCTGCCAAGGCAGTAGTTTGTCTATCTTGTTTTTGCAGATGCATCAGCATACTTTGGAGATGCTTTGGTGCACCACGTTAGGGCTTTTCCTACATATTTCCCAGAGATTTATGGTCAATCCTGATATTTGCTGTGTGTTCATATGTGATTGGTGAAATTTTTCTATTCCAAAAAGTACTGAAAGTGGCTCTTTTTCAAAAGTGTTTTGGGTTTCTCATATTCTCTGCTCTCAAACCATAGAACCATAGAATAGTAGAGTTGGAAGGGGCCATGAAGGTCATCAAGTCCAGCCCCCTGCTGTTGCAGGACACCAATTTACACTATCCCACTCAGATGGCTGTCCAGTTTCTTTTGGAATGTCTGTAGTGTGGGAGAACTCACCACCTCTCTAGGCAGCTGGTTCCACTGTTAAGTTGCTCTGACAGTGAGGAAGCTTTTCCTGATGTCCAACCTGAATCTGGGTTGTCGCAACTTGAATTGATTATTCTGTGTCCTACACTCGGGCATCAGCAAGAAGAGATCTTGACCTTGCTCTTTGTGACAGCCTTTGAGGTACTTCTAGAGGGATATCATGTCCCCCCTCAGGCTTCTCTTCGCAAGGCTGAACATGCCCAGTTCTCTCAGTCTTTCCTCATAGGGCTGTGTTTCCAAACTCTGGATCATTTTTGGTGCCCTCTACTGGACCCTCTCTAATTTACCTGCATCTTTCTTAAATCTTGGTGCCCAGAACAGGACATGATATTCCAGATGATTTCAAATGTAACTGGTGTCCTTCTGGCATTGTTGTTGTTGTTAGTCGTGAAGTTGTGTCCGACCCATCGTGACCCCATGGACAACATTCCTCCAGGCCTTCTTGTCCTCCACCATCCCCCGGAGTCCACCCAAGCTCACACCAACTGCTTCAGTGACTCCATCCAGCCACCTCATCCTCTGCTGTCCCCTTCTTCTTTTGCCTTCAATTGTTCCCAGCATTAGACTCTTCTCTAGTGAGTCCTTCCTTCTCATTAGGTGGCCAAAGTATTTGAGTTTCATCTTCAGGATCTGGCCTTCTAAAGAGCAGTCAGGGTTGATCTCCTCTAGGACTGACTGGTTTGATCACCTTGTGGGCCAAGGGACTCACAGGAGTCTCCTCCAGCACCACAATTCAAAGGCCTCAATTCTTTGGCGCTCAGCCTTTCTTACGGTCCACCTTTCACAGCCATACGTTGCAAGTGGGAAAACCATAGCCTTGACTATACGCCAAGGGTCTCAAACTCACGGCCCGCGGGCCAATTGCCGGGACGGGCGGGGCACGGGGGAGGGGCCCTACGGCCCTCAAAGCGCCCACCACCCCCGCGGTGGTGGAATACTTGATGCGGCCCAGCCTCATCCAGACTCTACTTCCAGTGGCCCCCAGGTAAGTTGAGTTTGAGACCCCTGTTATACGCACTTTTGTTGGCAGGGTGATGTCTCTGCTTTTTAGTATGCTGTCTAGATTTGCCATAGCTTTCCTCCCCAGGAGCAAGCGTCTTTTATAGGAAACCTGTTTCTGATGCACCACACTGAAGCATTAATAGGTCTTCTGGTTGTAACAGTTTGAAACGGGGCTTGCCTCATTCAATTCCTCTACTTTTTTAGAAGGCGTCTTCATGTTGTTGCACCATTCCCAGAGTCTCTTGATATGTCAACTGCCTCAGGATCTCATAGTTCTCTGACAGTTGTTTACAAAACAAATAGTTGGCTATTTCCAGAAATCTCTGGATTCTCTTGTCATCTTGAGGTCATTGGATGTTTTGAATAGCTTACATTTCTGGATCTGCCTTCTTGCCCCCTGAGGTCAGTAGATGACCAATATGTGCACTTCTGTGACCTCAGTCTGAATTCAATTTCATATTTCTTTCTCCCAAACTTTTCAGAAATGCTCTTCATTTACAGTTATGATTCTGCTGCACTTGCTGTAGGTCAGCAACCTCTTCCACTAGATCCATGGAATCAGCCATGGAGTCAGCAGGAATGATTCCATGGAATCAGCTACCTTGAAGGTCCAATTCTCTTTGAGTCTTCAAGGTATCAACCTGTTCTGAGATTCCACGGAGGTAGAAGCATTGCCTGATGGCATTCTTAGCCAGGGATAACTCCCAAAAGGTGTGATCAATGTCAAATAATTAGATTCTTCAGTTCAATATTCTAGAATCCATTTTTGACACTAGAGATGAAGAATAAATTTGCTTTTGACAATTTGACAATGTATCTTCAATGGTACGCAATGGAAAAATGACTTAATTTAAGGGCTTTGAATCTATGTAGATTCTGCGTTTGCCTGATGGTTTTTGAATTACCACAGAATGCTTATCAAAGTTTATACTTTTTTTCTATTGGCTGAATAATTCCTCACTATTGTAGATGAAACTCTTCCTTCGGAGGCTGTACTTATCAATCACTATTTGTAAATTCCACCTACCAGTCCATTTCCCTCAAACACATCCCAAATTCCCACTGAATCCTTTCTTGATTCCCGCTTCATCTGAAATTCTCATTCCTTGTCTATCCACTGTTAATGTGTTCTGGAATTGTACCTTTATCAGTTTCATAGCTTGGACCATATTAAGTCTCAACGGTGGTGCGGTTCTCTGATTATCTACAAGCACAGCCTCCAGCTAATATTCATTTAACTCCAGAACAGCAATTTTGCATTTTCCAGTTGGTTTTGATGTTGTGTAATTACACACTTGCTGATTAGTCTCTTCCGGCAGAATGCTGGGTGGGTGAGGATAATGTTGTCGCTGGCACTGCCAGCTAATTAAGATTCCCCCAGGCCCATGACTGCATGCAATTGTTTATATTGTCCTCTTGGCTCTGTTATGCCCATAATGTGCAGATTTAGATTTATTGGCACAGCAGGGAAAGCAGCCACACTGGTTTCTTTTCCTGCACCCTGCATGCCAGTCACATGCTGCATGACTTCCCTAATTACCCTTGTGGCACATGGTTTCCTGTGTCATTTGAACCCTCAAGCTATATAGCCGAGATGGCGGGTTACAGGGTTCTGGGGTGATTTCAAAGCCATGCCATGTACCTCCCTGATGTGGGAAGCTGTGTGTCATGGGGATAAGGAGGGAAATCACATTGTATAAGACCGGCGGGTGGGGAAAGTTAGCCACCATGGCTTCTTTCTCCCCAGTGATCATCTGAACCCAATCCATCTTCATATTCAAGGTCACTCTCCATATTTACACTCTGCACTCTAGCTTAGGGCTTTTTCTGTTTTGATTGACACTGGGATACATAGTGCTTAAGCTTGTCACAGCTTGTGACATTTATTCCTGTAAGGTGGGCTCTCTTTCCATCTTAAATGTTCCCTACCCCAGTATGTGCACTGATCTATGTGGTTTCTACCTCTCTTCCGTCTGAACTATACGGCAGGATCCGCTGTCTGTCCATCCAGAGCTCTACTCCTGTCTTTGGACAACTCAGATACCCTGTAAATCTCCATGCATCTCTCAGCTGCCTCTCTCATACTTCATTGTATTCTATACACTCCTGGGACCTTATTCAGGATTCTTTGTTAAGGTCAAGGCTAAAACACCTTGAAACTGTTGAAAAATTCCTCAGTGTCTTCTCTTATTATTTTGTTCTTCCTGGAAAAATGGACTTTCTCCTGTTTCACTCTTTCTGGGGTTGCTGTGGGGATCAAAACAACCTATTATTTTTTACTGAATGGGAATGATGGGAGTTGGAGTTCAACACACCAGAGAGTTGGGGGGCACCAGGCTTTGAAGAAGTCTACTCTAACGTATTCTGGGAAGGCAGGTGCTTGAAAGAAGCTGAATGCAATTCATCATCCTTTTTTCTCTTTCAGTTCTTTGCATTCATCACAACACTTCTGTACATTTTGCATGCCTTCAGCAACTACTACCACTGAAATGCCCGAGGAGGAAAATGACATGAGCCCTAAGAGGACTGTCAAGTGTGTCACGGCTTGAAATTTGTGTTCCAAAAGTGATTGTTGACTTTTGTGTAAGAATGGAGTTCGGATGACACTGTGGTCACTTATTTAGCACCTTCTCCACTAAGATGGCAGAGATCCTGGTTTCTGTTAAAACCTGCATTTTGCTCATTTCGTACTGTGCTGCTGAGTGCTGCATGAAACGGCAGAACGGCTCAGATCTGTTTCTTGATTATCTAGCTTTTGCAATTCTCTGAAACCGTAGCCTGTTCCTCAGGGTTGTACCTTGCCAGACTTGTGTAAGTAGCCTATTTGCTCATCACTGCGCCTCCAGGGAAGCTTTTTCACCCCAGCATCTCTGCCGAGGACTCCCCGTGTGCCTATTGCAGGACTCAAGCATGTTGCCGAGGATTTTGGAAGAATACACACCCCGCAGAGGTAGACCATCGGCCAGAGCTCATGGGCTGCATCTAGTTTCAGAAAAGCTCTTGGGGCTGCATTCTTGTGTTGGGTGCAGCCAGAGACAGCGAGGGCAGGGCAAGACATACCAGAAAGCAAATGTTGGGTTAAAGCTCTTACAGCCAGAAAGCAAACCTTAGGTGGGGCCTATCAACCTTGTAGGATGTGCAAAGGCTGGCAAAGCACCAGTTGGTCAGCGGTTGGGGGAAAGAGGATGAGGCAGAGGAAGGACTGCGGCTACATGGAGAACTGCAGAGGACTAGATTCGGCCCTCACCTGGGCTAGGTGAGGAACACAGGAGGGCTGGACCTGAGATTTTATTTTGCTGCTGTAGAGTATTGCGATTGTCCTACACAAACTTAGGGGGTAACCTAGAATAAGACCCAGAAGAAAGTAGATCAGGATCTTCTGGTGAGGTCTTTGGGTAGTTTCCTGTAGATTTTAAATCCTGGTAATTTAATAAGAGCAGGAAAGATTGCAAGAGAAAAAGGTCTCTAGCATAGCTGGGCCTTGTGCTGACTGCTCCCCTTTCCGCTTCATTGTTCCTTATAGGAGTATTCTTTGGTTAGTTTTGACCAATTCTTTGTCCATCTCTGTTGGCTAGTTTAAAGTGTGATATCAGAAGCATCCCTGATCTCTGGTAACTCATGTGTGGATTTGAATATATCCCCAAGTATGGTATATGGGATACAGTAGATCATTGACTTTGCCCCAAGGCACCATTTTATGTCTGGCTCAGATAGGTAAATGTGGCCTTCTGATAAAAAAAAAAAAATGGATCCTACAGGTCTGACATTTATCAATCCCAATCCTAGAATACACCCAATACCCTCCTGTGGCTACATAAACTCAAAAGATTGTGTGTGTGTGTGTGTGTGTGTGTGTGTGTGTGTGTGTGTGTGTGTGTTGGGAATGGGAGCCATCGTTCAAGGAAGCTTGTCTATTTCCGATTTTTCTGAGTGAGGTTCCTCTGATAAGCTTCTGGAGAATTTTGTGGTTCTCTGGAGCACAGTGTGAAAACTAGACCCTCAGGCCATCTGGATGAAACACGTTGACAAAAAATGTTTACGACTGTTGTCCAAGCGACCCCTAGGAAATGCCACGTTACTTTTGAATAACTTAAGGTTGTCCTAAAATGATTTTTACCTCAAAAAAGGGGAATTTTACTTTGGGAATGTAGGTGCTTATAAATGGCTACAGCTCTGATTAACTTCGGGCTGGGACTAATACACTTTGTTATACGGTACATATGAATTGTCTTCACATCAGGATGCACTGACAAGAAACATTTGTTGTGGGCTATTGGATCAGCAGCCATCCTCTCATGAAACGTGATGCCAGGATGAAGAGTCCTGGACAAATTGGCCTTTATCTTTCAATACTGAAGACATTTGTTAAAGGTCCCTGTCTATTATTATATAGAATATTTTGTTCAAATGGGGAAAACTGAAGTAATTTATTGCTCAAACTTATGTATTTTTGTTGTTATCTCTTCATGTTATATTGCTGTTTTAGTTATATCTGTTTTAGTTAACTATCGTTTGTCTGGAGTATATGAACACCTTCCCCCTCCCCTTGCCTGGCTCATGTGTGTCTCTTTAGCTGCTGCATAAAAGGAATCTCATCCGGACCTGCTGGAGTAAATTCTGATGCCTGCTATACGTGGATGGAGACATTCCTGTATATCTGTGCCCTAAATTTAAACGAGCTTTGAACGTTCTCATGGAGCAACAATGCTGATTCTTGTAGGCTCGTGAGATCATGTTCTGAAAGAACATCTACACTATGGTTTATTTCCAAGCAATCTGATGCAAGCCACACAGCTATCTTTATTTGCATCATCAGGACTGTGCTTATCTACAAAGAGGAACAATGAAAGCCAAAACAAACATGACATGATTGGTATCTTAGCTGTGGTGTAATTGATTTTAAGGAGATAAATGTGGGGTGTGTTTTCAGGGCTGGCCCTGTCATGAAGCGGACTGATATACCTGCAGCAGGTGACAGAATGGCAAATTACACCGCTCTCCTGCCCAGAGGATCTGTCCCTGTCTCTCCACTGCTTCCAGTGGGTGTTCGGGAGAGCCCCATCTGCACAGGGCTCTCCAGAACAACCGGCTGGGTGTACCGGCCAGTTCTTAGTGCGGGCACACTTGGCTGGCTGTTTGCTCTCTCCCAGAGGGCCACTTGCTTGCTCACTCCTTCTGTGCTCCAGCTGCAGGGCTCCCGTGAGAGTCCGCTGACCTCTTGTGACAGAGTCCTGCAGGTGGGTGCAAAGCGGGAGTGAGCAGGTGACCAGGCAGCTGGCCTGGCAGGACATTCAGGAAGGCGGGTGGGCAGTGCTACCTGGCTCAAGGTGGCAGATTCCATTGGTTCGGCCTGTGCCCCCTGCTTTGGAGTGGGCCCAAAGGATTAATGGTCCCATCCTCATATGCTCTGATCCCTCTTGGGGAACCTGTTCCAGCTATTTTTTGAAAAAAACCAGGGATGCTGGAGTCAAAGTTGTGCATAACACTGTGTCTAGTTTGGGCCCAAATGGGAAAGTTCCCTTATGCACCTCCCATGCAGGAGTTATAACTGGACCCCGGTGCAGTTTTGATTGCGAGATTAATCTATGCCTCTGACTAGGGCTGGGATGAAACTCAGTGGAATCTGTCCCTGTAGCACTCATGGACGCCCTCTCGCACTCGGCCCATTCTTAGAAAGTGAGCTGAGCTAAGGGGAAGCTGATGAATGCCTGGGGAACAAGGTCGTGCAGCTGGCAAGCTGCTTCGTCCTGTGCAGGAGCACAAATAAAAAGCTGCCGCATGAGGCGTTTGCAGCACGTTTCTTCTCTGTCATGAGCAGTGGCACAAAGATTGAATCCTGGTGAATGCTGTACAAAGGCTGGACGCTGCCACAGAATCTGGGGAGCCAAGCCCGGGGAATCCACTGGATTCCCACCCCCAAAATGGATCCCTCACACATCTCTACCTCCAACCTTTAACCTCAATGACCCATCAAGACTGCTATGATGGGATGTGGTCATTTCAAGGATCAAGTCTCATGTCCAAAACTTCCCAGCCACCATTCAGCACCCTAAGAGTTTTAGGTGCGATTTGCCACTTGACACAGCACAAGCCAGCCTGATCGGCTTCTGTGGCTTTAACAACGGCTTAATACCTGGAAATGGGGAGATGAGTTTTTGCACTGATGGAGATTAGCAAGAGTAGCCACATCCATGGATAGCTTGAGATAAAGGCACCAGAGCAGGGAACATAAAAGTCGACACACCTAATTCTACAGAGCTGCAAATTGCCCCGGGGATCTACTTTGGTGAAGTACGGAAATATGTAAACCAGTGAAAGGGCGAAACATTTGGTCATAAATGAGAGTTCACATATAAACTCAAGATGGAAGCCTAGCCTGTATGTGCATTCCAGAAGGGGCAGCTGAAGCGGATTCATTGGCTGTTCCAAATTCTATCAAACTGCTTCCGTTTCAGCTTCTGCAAGTACTAAAGGAGCACACGGTAAGTCTCTGGGATACAAATGACTGAGTTATGAACATCTGTATTTAATGAGTGAACTGCCACAAAGACTCGTCATTTAAAAATCTGAGTTAAAGACAAATGGTTCACAGTAATGAATGCAGAAACTAGTTTGTTATGCTCATGAAAACATTTTGTGGCATCAGTTGTTCATTGGCTCAAGAGTACTCAAGCCAGTGTGTTCTGGGTCATGTGCATTTAACATTGCCTTCCATAACTTGTATTACAGTAGTGTATTGTGTTTAATATGCTTTAGTATATATAGAAGTGTTTCTTAAGTATTTATATGCATAGAAAGGTAAAATATATATGTAGACTAAGATGAATATTTGGCTTACTCATGCTACATAGGACCCATACGCACACGATCTGGCTTACATACAAATCTGAGTCAAAGATGTTCTTCGGAATAGATCTCGTTCGGAACCTGGGGAATGCCTTCCCTCCACCTCCATCACCCCCGCACTTCTCCTGTTTCTTTAATAACTGCCCAATCTGCAGAAATATAACGGGGTGGTCTTCTGTGCATGCATAATGTCAAACCTTGGGTGTGCTTGTGGGAGGCTCACACTGGGCTATTTTTAATGATTCAGATTTGGACGATGAAACTGCCTGTGAGACTGGGCAGCCACAAGCTGTGGGTCCGGGCCCTGGGACCCAGCTAGGGGAGGAAGTAGAAGAGATCAGCCCAAGGCTGGTGGGACGCAGATCATACCCGCCGGGAGTTACAGCCCGCAGGAGGGGAGATATCTCAACTGAAAACCAACTCCCCCTTTCAGAGGTGGACCCAGTGGCTTGGCGCGAACATCAGCCAGAGGTCCAGCTAGGGGCACAGCGGGTGGAGTGGAGGCATGCCTGCTCCCACAGTGTGCTGCCTCCAGGCTCTGGACGCAGGTGGGTTCACAGGGGGAGCTTTGGGAAATGAGCAGCAGAAGGGTTCAGCATACCACATGCTCCGAAACTTATGTGAAACAGTAGAGATGATCAAGCAACGAAATGGTTAGAGACCGGTGCTGCTTAGAGGGAGGAACACAGCTCATGCCAGGAAGTTTGCACACCACTTTCCCTCCGTTCTAGGAAAGCTTCACCCACCAAAGTTTTCATGTTGGGCAACTGTTGCAGAAGTCTTCCCAACAAAACAACCTTACATCAGCCTGTTAATAAAAACATGCAGCTAAATGCTGCTGGTGTCCAAAGAAGGCCCTTGTGTGACAGTGGTACACAATGGCAGGATGCAGCCCTGAAATGGCTCAGTGTGTCATGAATCCTCCCTTCTGATACTGGAGCAGAGATGGATTCAGACCTCGGCTCTAGTTCCAGAGTGGACAACTTGGGCAGATGAGTCCATGGTGGTCAGGACCAACTGGCAGTCCTTCTGGCACTGTTCGTGTTTGGCACTAAAGACTCTGCTGACTTTGCTTCCTTGGGCAGTTTCTTTGCCTTCTTCCGTTGCAGGGGCTTTCCTGGAGTTGGTGGGGATGACTGGCCCATGGATGGGGCACTTGTTGCAGGAGGCACGGACCACAGTGAGGATGCAGACCCACAGGGTGGTGGGAAGGTCACTCTGACGGTTTGGGGAGATCAATCACTTTAAAACCTTATTTCATACCTCTGCCTGGAGGTGGTTGGCTTGGCTTGGTGTTTTCCTGCTCACTTTGTAAAAGCCTGGCAGTGAGGACACTGGTCAACTCCACGCCCCCCACCCAAGAAGCATGGTGGGCACAAAGAATACCTGTCCATAGGTGGCAGTTTTGCATGGCACACATTTACAGAAGGGAGCCTTTGATGCCATTGGAAAGCTTGAGACAAGGAAAGGAAATGGTAGGAAAGAGAAGAATAAAGACTGTGGAATAGCTGGGGAACATGAAGAGGGTTTTAAAATTTTGTTTGTTGCGAGGTAGGGAAAATGGTTTAATGGATGAGAAAAAGAAAATCTCAAAAATAAGGTATTGGGGTATCGAAAAGTGTGAAGGAGAAAAACCAGGGTTTAAGAGAAAAAGAAAATGCTCAATTAAACCACAAAAGTAGAGAAAGAAAGAACTCTGAGGGACACCAAAGGAATGCGCAGAAGGTACTCTCATATCTAACAGGCACTGGGCTGGGGGAATGTAACATGAAGCAGGTATTCTGACTCCCCTGGATCAAGCAAAGGTTAAGACTGTAACTATTAAGTGTTATGATTTCTGGTGCCAGCTCAGCAGGAATCTGACACTCAAGGGCTTGGGAGTCATTTCATTCCCTTTGTGATAACTCCCTGGGAGTTCTGGAGATGGCAGAGCTAAATCACGAGCGCCTGGCAGCTGGAGCTGATGGGTGGCCTCAAAGGACTGGGAGATGGGCCATCTCCTCATGGGTCAGCTGGTCAGATGTGAGGGGATGATAAAAAGTGGGGAACAAGGAAGCTCTGTTCCTCTTGTCTGCTGTATGTGCTGAAGAGTCCTGTGATACCCTGAGTGCTGCGGCCCTGCAGAAGGTGGATATCTTGTGCTTAGAGGGTTAACTTTGTTGTTTTTGGGTCTGAGTGGTAAAACAACACCCCAGGATTGGGAGGGGGCTTTTTGATTGGTTTTGATATGTGAAAACTGCTGCTTTCCAACTTCCCCATCCCTTCCCCTTTTATTTGATTTTTATCCTTTTAACCTCCATGTTTTATCTCCCTCCATTCTTGTGTTTCATCCTTTCAATAAACTTGTGTTATTCCCCATTCTTGGGTGATGTTATGCTAAATCCAGTTTCTGGTCTTGGAACTGAAGGCTAAGAGAATTTCTGGGCAGGCTTTGGCCTAGTTGGCTGGGGGAACAGGGAATCCCCGAAGGCTTTCCATTACAGGGAGAATTGCCTGCCAAGACACTTTTAGCTGTAAAATATGCTGGACAACAGGCTCCACGCAGGCACAAAGTCCGTAGGTGTGATGCACAGAGTCCTTGAAGAAGGTCTTTCTCTACTTCTGTAACTTTGTCGTTCCACTACGGCATAGCGCTACCTAGAGGTTATATAGAAGAAAAGCAGGAAAGGAGAAGCTCTTCGACTAGTTTAGATCTCAATTCTGCAGGAACAACAACAGAAAAAAAGTAGCTTCTGTGATCAACAGTCTTGAGAAGAAAAGCTTCCAGGTTGCATGGATTTTTCTGACTTTTGCAGTTGCAGCCCCAGGTTTCTGTGAAACATTCAGCTGAACTAGAGATGGAGAGCAGATAAACTGGGTTTTCTTGCCCATAATTTTTCATTTGCTGTATTATCTTGGAAGAGACTGAAGGATCTTGAACAGTCATCCACTGCTGTGGTGAGTAAGGTCCCAGATGACCTGTGATCTCTATTGGGGATCATTCTAATTAAGTTAGGCAGCAGTCAAAGGATTTCTCGCAAAATTGTTTTTTGTGAAACATTGGCCCAGCTCTAGCGATCCAGCAGACTGCACAAGCAAAGATGATAGATAACTCAGAAGCGGTGAAATTGAGAGATGGTGGGAGGCTGGGGAGGAAAACTGTGGGAGTTGGGTATGCTTAGCCTGGCGAAGGGGTGGTCAGGAAGACACTATGATAGCCGTCTTCAAAGATTTGAGGAGTTGTCATGCATGATGCACAACGTTGCTTTCTGTTGCTCTAGACCAGTGAAATTCGACCTTCCCACAGCTGGGGACCAGTGAAAACAGGAAAACCACCTCGGGGACTGCTGAGGCAGAAACAAAAAGCACCACACACATAATGCAGTATTCTATGTATTAGTTTCCAAACACAATTCCAAAAAAATGAAAATTCTCCAAAATGACCAGAAGCCTAGCAACAAAAAATGCCAGTGAAAGAACAAAATACCGACATTGGTGCAGCTTGGCTCCCACCAAGCTACCTCTTCCCTCCCTGGCCGCCCGGTGGCATTGGCACAACCCCCGCAACCTGATGCCAAGGAAGAGGTAGTGGAGTGCAGCACCCCCCCCCCCCATGGACCAGTAGGAAATCTTTCACAGACTGGTGCTGGTTCGTGGACTGGCCCCTGAAAACCACTGCTCTAGATGGGTGAACCTGAACCAGTAGGTTCAAATCACAAGAAAACAAATTAAGTGTAAACCTCAGGAAGAATGTCTTGATGGTATGAGTTGCTTGTCCGTGGAACAAGTTACTTTGGAAGGTGGTATTACCTCTTTCATTAGAAGTTTAAAGCAGAAGGATGTGTATCATTGGAAAGTCTTGCCTGGGCAAAGGGTTGGATTGGATGCACTTGGTTTCTCCCTCCAGCTCTATGATTTTATGAATAAGTATTTTGAAGCAAGATGTTCTCTAGACTTTTGGTACCCAAAGTTGTCCCAGTAGTGTCTGACTATTTTCCTGCTGATGAAGAAGCACTCAGAACCCATCAAGAGCAAAACCTCTGGCCTTCCAGGTGGTTTGGCCTACAATCCCCATCAATATAGCTAGTGGTGAAGGATGATAGGAGTGGCTGACCAAAATATCTGAAGATTCTGGACAAAACTTCTGGAAGGCAACAAGTCGGGCACTTGCTCACGCCCCAGCAGGGACCCCCTGAGAAGCACCTCCTGGAACTGCTCCTCTTCTCACTGCTCCGACATACTTGAGCCACGTAAGGAGTGGCCAGTCTCTTGCACATGGCAGACTGTCCAGTGGAAGTCATGGAAGGATTCTGAAGAGGAGGAGGAAGAGGAGGCGGCACAGTGGGGGGCACGGAGCCTTTGAAGCTGTTGAGGCTGTGCCAAGGGAAGTTTCTCAGGCTAAGCATGAGCATCGGCTTGTTCTGGAAAGGTGGGGGGAAGGGCTTCAGGTGGGGAGGGGGAGCAGGTGAGAGACCCAGTCCTTACCCAGGGGGGGCAGCGGCATCAGGAGGAAGGAGCTGCTCAATGGCTACTTGTCCTCAGGCAGTGAGAGCCACCCTGAAGGTGGGGCCAGAAGCCTTACGGAAAGGGAGGGGTTGTGGGGAAGTGTCCAGTTCAGATGTATCTCTTTACATGAGCAGAGGCTTTTCTTCCCAGCTTTGTCAAGCAAGCAGGTGGTTGCCATAATGAGAAAGAGGAGAAACTGGTGGTGACGTTGCAGAGAAGGTGGAATCGCGGAGGGAAGGAGACCTCTGAGAACGCCTGGCCTTAGGGCCTTCCAGCAACCTAGAGCTCATATTCAAAATAGGCTGCACAGAGAGGGGGTAGGAAGGCAGGGGATGTTGCAGTACGTCCAAACACAAGTAGCTCAAGGGGCGCAAAGTTATTTAGGGTGCAATTCTACGTTCGCCTAGATAGAAAAGGCATTGCGCAACTTCCAGCATTCTCCTGTCAGCTGAGAAGGGAGCGTCAAAGAAAAATGGGTGGAAAAAAGAAAAGTAATGAACCCTATGGAACCAGAGGGCTAACCCTCCAAGAACATCCCCAGAACACTTAAAATTGGCCCCGAGCGGAGGTGAATTGCATTCCAAATGCAGGAGGGGCCTAGCTCATCATTTCACATGGCGGCCACCTGGAACACAGCGTATGCCGGGACCCCCACCCAGCATTTTTGGCTTATAGCACATATGGACACACAGGCCAGCATCTGATTTCCTTTTTGGCAGGTACTCCTTCAAAACCAGTATTGGGACGGAAGGCTTCCAAATCATCTTTGATTTGGTTTTTTGTTTGATTCTTGCTTTTTCCTGGAATTCCTGTATATATTAATTTGTTTAATTACATGGAACATTATTTTGTTTAGTTTTACTTATGTTTAAATTGAAATGTTTTATTGACTGTTATTCTGTTTTAATACATTGCATTATGTTTGTGTATTTTATTAAATGTAAAGTGTTCAGCAGGGCTGAGTAAACAGTATACCATTTTTTAATAAATGAATAAGGTAGAAGCTATCTGTTGCCAAGGTATCCAGTGTTTAGATGCACAGGATGGCTACTGGAAGATCAGATTGGATGAAGAACGCAGAACTCCATGCACAGGGCTGCTCTTCAAGAGAAGGCCATTCGGTATTTCCTCAGTACAGGTAACAGTTTTTAAAAAAGATTCATGAAGTACTAGAAAACTGAAAAAATACAGAAGATGCTGTTCTGGCATATGAAAACACTAGAGGAGAATATGATGGACCTCAAGCCCCCAACAGTCACATGATGCAGGGCTCGATCCCCACAGCTGTACACTGGGATAGAACAGGTGAGTTATTTGAGACACACTCTCAGAAATGGAGATAGTTGCCTGGAGCCAAAGGAAATGCAAGTCATCGAGCAACAAACAGTGGCAGCATCACTAAAGAATTAGAAACCATGTTTGGGATGGTATCATTTTTTGCCAAGTTAATTCCCAGATTAGTGTAAGATTATTCGTGAAAGCCGTCCTGAAGCTGTTTCAAAGGACGGCGTACAAATGTCTTAAATAAAATAAATTAGTGGAATTTACCCTCACTCCCCACAAAGCAAGAGCAAATGCTGTTTGGACAACAGTCTTCACAAGACCTTTCAAAATGTGGAAGAGGCAAGGCTGAGATTATGATGAAAAAACCCAAATAAACTAACACTAACAAGCAAATGCCTCCGATGGCACTGGTGGGGATTGGGCCCCACACCTTTGTAGAAGTGCCCCAAGAAGACATGGGAGCTGATCCTGATGGGAAGGTGGAGGTGGAAGGGATTGCAGATGAGCCGAGAATGTGGGAGCAGGAGAACGGTGAGAAATGCAGGGGTAGGGAAGAGGCCAGCTCCCTCAGTCTATGGCAATGCAGGCTCCTAATGAAGGGGAGTGGCCAGGAGTACGAGAATCACAAGTTAGGTGTTAGATGAAACGAGAGGGGCAACATAAGGTCGTGTGGTGCACTAAGTGACTTGCAGGCAGGGAGAAGACCCCAGGGAAAGAGCCACCTTAGGCTGGGACCTGGTAGGCCAAGCAGCCTGAGAAAGGCAGGCCAGTCTCAGTTTTGTCACAACTCTTTCATTGTGCTGTAACTCCGGGAATTGTCTGAAGCTTATGAGGCAGTAAATTATGCAAAGCCTGCCTGCAAGTACAGTCTTTTCCGGAGGCATGAGAATATGAGCTGTAAGCTGAGGAAATGATTGCTTGTTTGTACTTTGTTTAATAGATGCAGTCGACTCAAAATAATACGAAGACACCAAGGGCGAACACCCAAAGGCAGTAGGGCAGCCCTACGGCATTAAGGGCACCCCATGGCACATGGCTCCGGAGCGCTAACCGTGTGCTTGTATTGGGACTGAGCTGTAAGAATCAGGGCTGGGGTCTCCAGCGCGATGAGCATTATGCCTTGCTTGGCATAAGGGGAAGTGCTGCCCTAGAGTTGCCTCTTGCTTAACTCACGAGGTGTTGTTTTCCAGAGGCCCGGGATAGATGGCCGAAGGGCTAAACACCCAGCCTTGTTTGGCCTGGGATCCCACCTTATCAGGCTAGTTAACAAGCTTCCGCTTGGTGTTATGATTAGCATAACGAACGCATGCTTTGTTCTGTGCTTAGTTCACTGGCCTGTGCTATGGCATGTTACGAGAATCCTGACTGACACAGATGGCAAGCCTGTGACTTGTGGCTGGTTAACAAGGATGGGAACCTTCATGTCCCATAGAATGCAATGATGGGAAGCTGCATATGGCATACATTTGGGGCTTGATCACAAGGCAAACAATCCCTTCCTCATGAGCAGGCTATAAAGGCTAGCCATGTTCCCTTGGGCAAAGGGTTGTGTGAACACCCAACACCCTCGAGGAGCTTTGCCGACTGTCCATTCCAGTTGACTGGAACCTCTTCCAGTGATCTCTTTCGGGGATCATTCTAATTAAGTTCTGCAGCAGTCAAAGGATTTCTCACAAAATTGTTTTCTGTGAAGCGGGGTCATGCTGAGCGTTCTAAGTGCCTTGCTTGGAAAACCCTGTGAGATGTTAGGTTTTTTGGAGTAATTTGCTTGTCTTTTCAAGAAAGCCTCCTTGAAAGTAAACCTTGGACCTAGCTAGCTGAGTTCTTGGAGTCACTCAAACCTGTAGCCCAAAGTTGGGCAGGAACACTGCTTAGGAGAATTATGCCCAGATTTGAAATGGAATGATGCACCATTGCTGCACGGTGCCAAAAATCCCATTAGCGCACCTGTGGATGCCCAGTAAACCTGGAACCTGGCCACTGTTTCACTTGGTGCACACAGCTGACTATAGAGTTTGATTCTTATGGGAAAGGGAGAAACAGGGAGAAGAGACACAGAAAGGGGTGAAGGTAAAGAGAAAGAGGAGGGAAAAAGAGAATAATAGTCCATGGCTATTAGGGAGCTAGTCATCACTGGCTTGTGTGACATGGTACATCCCAGTTTTTTCTATTATTCCACATACTGATTTTAAGCTCTGAAAAAAAGAAGTCTTATTTGGCTTGGTCTTTAGCTAACAGGCTGGCCAAGAGACAGGGATCAACAGGGGAGGTGCAATCCATTTGGCTATGGCAGGCTCCCCAACTTCCAGATTATCCTTTGTAGCTTGTCCCTTGGAAGCGTTCTAATTTTGTTCTCAGGCGTTTGGCAGGTAATCCCGTCAGGAGCAGTCCAGGCTGGTATTTTTCTTTTGTTTTGTTTCTCAGGGCCTTCAAACAGCCTTATTCTTAGATGCGGCCATTAGATTGTGCTTCCCCCTCCTTTCCTAGGGAATGCTGTTAGCCCAGTAAAACCTACTAAAAGTACTTAAACTATGCAGATGAACGTGATAGGGGCAAAGCACCAGGAAGGGGGAAACTGATGAATGGACATTAAATGGTAGCCTAGTTTAACAGAAAAGGGCAGGACTGGAGTCACAGTGACTGGCTATGAAAAAAAAATCAGCTTAAAGAAAGAACTGCTGAGCCTGGAGGAAGCACAATATGAAAAACAACAATAGATTGAATGATTTGAAAAGAGACTGTACAGTCCATGTTGGTTCTTCAAGGATATGTTGCTCTACATTTCTCGTTGTATTTCATTGCATGCATCCATTTTGGAATGAAATTCTCAACAAGAGCTAGTTTATCAGGGCTTTTATGCACTAAAAATGCAGATAAAACATGCGCACACATGCACACGCGCACACACACTCACTGCCAGCATGGGCTGATCAGATGTCACCAGTGAAGGGCCAAGCTAGAAAAATGCTTTCAGGTCTGTGGGACAACAGAAGTTTTGTTAAAAACTTTTTGTTTTAAAAAGTTTTGTTTAAAACACACACACACGGTAGCAGGTCTCTGACTGCTACTATTAGATTGCAGGACGATTTACCCTGTTCAGGAAAATCTTTTTTTAACCCACACCTGTTTCTTAATTTGAGAGAGGAAGTGTGCATGATTGTGTTTCACATTTCACATGTTTTAGCCAAGCACACATCGGCTTAGGGGCAATATCCAAAGAGAAACAATAGTCTGGTTCACACAAACACAGAGGAAAAGAATCCATGGAGGCTTCTTTTCCCTCCCCCCATGTGCCTGTCATGTGATTTTCTTAATTAGCTTCGCAGTATGCAGTTTCCTGTGTTTCCTAAACCCAGTGACGTGTGGGGCAGGGTTGGCCACACTGCCATCCATCTTGCTGGGTTCAGACAACATAGGAAGCTACTTGCTATGTGCATAATTAGGTAAATTGTGCTGTGTGCAGTCAGTAGGAGAGACAGGGAAAAGAAAGCACTGTCCCATGTTTATCCCCCTATTTGTGGAAACCTGGCCCATGACTTGTGCTGAATAAGACAGGTTCAAACAACACCACACCCACACATTGGCAATTTCTCAATAAAAACTGTTGGGGATGGCTATCTTAAAGGAAGCCAGCTGCTTCTGAACAGCTGCTAATTCAGCACAGGAAGCTGTTTCCGGCATCTCTCTATCACCCCTGCATCATGTCCGTGTGGCTAAATGGAACCTCCATATTTAGAATCGTCTACCTTGCAGCCCAGTGTGGTGTAGTAGTTAGAGGGTGGTCACTGGTGGACTTTGGGCCAGTAATGCCTCTCAGCTTCACCTACCTTGCAGGGTTGTTGTGAAGATCCAAACTGGCTTCTTTGCAAAAAGCAAAAGGGCAAAGCAAGGACGTAATAACAAAATACGTAGGAGATTACCATTGCTGGGTGGATAATGCCTGTAGGGCTCTCTCTTGTGCTTCCTGGAAGCATCAGGCTGATCTGGGGGGGGGGTGGCAGGGGGTGGAAAGTCAGCCGCATTGTATTACGGAAGTGGGTGACCATCCTCCAGCATTGCATTGCTGCTCAGATTACAGCAGAGCTAGAGAGCAGAAGGTCCCTCAGAGGGGGAGGCATCCCTCCCTCTCTTCCAGTGCTGGGCTCTGAAGGCTTACAGGTGCAAACCTGCTGCAGAAAGGTGTTTATGCTGCCCAGGCCAGTGGTTGGTCACATGGGTCAGCTCTCCGCACCTCCTAGTGACCCCACAGCCGCTGAAATTTGGGGCAGCAGAAACCCCCACCCCACCTATATGCCACTAGAAAAGCTGTAAACGGCTCAACTGCCAATTGTTCTAATACTGCATTGGAACCGTTTATTGCCCCACAGTGTCAAATCAGTGATTCCTGCTGCTTTGTGTTATTCTGGGGGGCAGTGTGGCCTCTGGGGGGGGGCAGGAGGCCAAAAGGCCCCCAGACTCCCTCTGGTTGTCATCCCCAGACTGAACCACCATATTATTCCATCTCTCTTCTGGTATGCTGGGTGAGGCATGCTGGGAGTTTGTTTGTTTGTTTATTTATTTATTAAAACATTTCTATGCCGCCCCATTCGCCGAAGCCTCGGGGCGGCTCACAACATTAAGTTAAAATACAAACATTAAGTTAAAACATTAACTTAACATAACATTAAGTTAAATGTTTGTAAAATACAAACATTAAGTTAAAATACAAAAAATAACAATATAAAATAAGTTGCCCTGGCCAGATAAAAGCTGTAGGCCTAGCTTGCATAGGGTTGCGCCTTCAGTCACTTACAGTGCTATGCAAATTTAATTTATCTGCTAGATTTCTATCCTGTCCCTTAGCCAAAATGGCTCTCTGGGTGGGATACAAAACATGATAATAATGTACATAATAAAACATAAAATAAGCCAGGATATTACCAAATAAATTCATAATGTCAAACCCAGAAAAGGCCGTGTGAAAAAGGCCTTGGGAAAAAACACACAATAAGCCCAGTTCTTAAACCATTAAAAGGCACAGAAACACACGATGAAATAAATACCATTATCCTGTGGCTACTTCCAAGCAACTAGAGTTCAATGGGTTAATCCAAACTTAGTCATACTTAGAGTAGACCCATTATGATTAAATAGTCCCATTGATTTTTAGTGGGCCTGATCAAAATGGTTGTGTAAATAATCACACATTTGTAACAACTGTGTAAGTCACATTGTGTAAGGTTGAATCTTTGAGGAGCAAGACGCTCAGAAAATGTATTGGTGGGCTGAATTGGCGGGTTGGTTAAGAACCAATAACCCGGTCTCTAAAGTATTCCCAAACACTTCCCCTGTACTAAAAGTGAATATAGCACCCTGCATGCAAAATTAAATTGGTTACCAATCACAAAGATCCGTTTTGCCAGAGTTCCCACTGTGTCTGTTAACTGCCTTTTGCTATGCCAACACTTTGAAGCTTATTCTGTTTGTGACATCATTCATGACATCAGAATGCCATGTTGGCATTGAACCCATGACCAGTAAACCGCTACTGTTAGATAATCATTAGGATGTAGCCAATTTGAGGATTGTTTTGCTCACTTAAATCTGCTTAAAAGTGATGTGCAACCTCAAACAATCTGCTACTAGTGTTTTTAAAACTACAGCAGTACCTTGGCTCACGAACTTAATCCATTCCATGACTGGTTGCAACCGAATTGGTTGCAAGCCAAGTTAAATTTCCCCATAAGGTTCAGTATAAATAAGGTTAATCCGTTCTGTAACCATTTTTTTAATCACAAAAATTTGAAACAAAGTGACAAAGAACAACA
>NW_025335568.1:60131561-60226405 GCF_004798865.1 Varanus komodoensis
CCCCCCCCCCCCCCGAGCATGGCCAGCACAATTTTTCTGAAATTTCTGTTCATGACCTGATTTGGTCATGAACTGAGGTGTTCATGAGCCGAGGTACCACTGTATTTGATCCAGAATCTTTATCAAGTAACCCTGTTATGTGCTTTATCATCCATAACCATAACCATACCTTCATAAATGTCCACCTTTCCAGATGTTCATAAAGTTAGAATACCATTTTGAAATGTTCAGGATCTGTGAATTATTCCTCATTCTTCCTTTTTAATCAGAGTTTGTTAGTTCCCCAATTTATGTAATTCATTCCTGGGAGAACAAGGCACCTCTTAATTCCAAAACTTCTCCCCTGTGGTAAAAGTTAATAGTCTCCAAATAAGCCTCTATCTTACAAAGAACCATCTCACAGGACTTCAGACTTGGTCTGTTAACTGTCTCTTGCTGTGCCAAGACTTTAAAATAGTCTCCTTTGTGATGTCAGGCATGACATCAGAATGCCAGTTTGAATTCAGCTAACAGCAACTGCCACTTACTTTTTGCAATTAAAGAAGCAACAGCCCAATTATCTAGGGTTACTGTACATGCCTCCCTGCCTTGTCTCATTTTTATTATTAATATTTTACTGTGGATTTCATAATCAAGTCCAAAGCCTTTGAAAATAAAAATATAATATTACAGATTTCTTGCATGATATTTGAATAAATGTATTACAATAAATACATATATACTATGTATCCCACTGTGCTATATTTAGGATAGAATATACTACTATGTTAAAGATAATTATGCATTGATTTCAGAAAAGGCAGTCCAGATATCCATGTATGTGTCTCTCAAGAGTTATACTTAAAAACCACATATCCAGGTATCAAAAGTTTTTCACTCATTGTATTATTGCAAGTAGCTGCTTTCCAGTGCTGCAATTTATGTATTTATTTTTAAATTTATATGCCACCTAGTCCAAAATGAATTATCTTGGTGGCTTACAATGCTGGGAACAATTGATGGCAAAAGAAACGGATGGCAGAGGTTGAGGTGGCTAGATGGGGTTACTGGGGCAGTGGGTGTGAGCTTGGGTGGTCTCCAAGGGATGGTGGAGGACAGGAAGTCCTGGAGGGATGTTGTCCATGGGGTCGCGATGGGTCAGACATACGTTTGTGACTAAACAGCAACAAGGTGGCTTACAATAAGATTGATAATTACAAATAATAAAAACAACAGCAAAACAGCTATAATGAAATCACAACAATATTAAACATAATTATATCAAGTAAGCGGGGCAACAAGGAATCATCATAAACAGCAGATCTCAAATCAATTAAAATATTCAGAGGAGAGAAACGTCTTCGCCTGGCACTGAAATGAAACTAACATTGGCGCCAGGTGGATTTCTTTGGGGACTGTATTCTGTAATTGAGCGGCAGCCACCAAGAAGGCCCTTCTTCTCTTCACCATCCCTTTCACCTCTGGATGGGATGGTTCTTATTTGTCTTTTGGCTGTCAAAAGCTTGCAGAGGATTCATTTACAGGAAACCCCAATTTTGGGGCTATATTTCCTGGAGTGAAGGAAGTAGAAGTTCATCTCTGGCTACTTTCATACAACAAGAGTTCAATGGGAGTGGTGCCTTCTGCATTAACAACAGCGGTCATTAAGAAACCTGCCCTGGACCAGCCGACAGGAACAACTTCCGACCAATTGCTAACATCCCTTTCCTGGGCAAGGTCACTGGGTGGGTTGCAGTTGGGCAGCTCCAGGCTCTCCCAGAGGAAACTGATTATCTAGACCCATTTCAGTTAGGCTTTAGGCCTGGTTTTGGAACAGGAACTGCCTTGATCGCCTGGGACTTAAGTTATGATTAAGGTAAGTCCTATTGATTTCCATGGGTCTGATCTAAGTAGGACTATACTTCTGCATCAATAAATAGGGTGTCACGTACAGAACAAAGTCTTTTTCTGCCTGATCATGTGATTAAACTGAATAGATTTTCAACTAAAGTGTAAGTGTGAGGGGCCCACAGTTTTCATTAACAGAGTTGTGCAAAATTATGAGAAGCAGTGCTTTTTTTGTAAGAAAAAAGGTGCCGGAACTCATGCAATTATTTACCTTTTGCATGTAGTCAGTCACTGTACACACACTCACACATGTCAGTTGTGTAATGAAACATAGCGGTCGCCACCCGCAGTAAGCACTCAGCGCGCGACCACACGACCAATCACAAAGCGAACAGCGCCATCACATCCAGCGTGGACGAAGTACGCATGCATTGGACTCGACACACAAGCAGCCCGCATGCACCATTTTAACGATTTTGCCGCCGACCTGCTATGCTCGACAGGGCAATTCCAATCCACATGGACCAAACATCAAATTTTCAAAAGTTACTTTTAAAACTTGGAAAATCTGTCGAAAAAAGGTGCCGGAACTCCGTTCTGGTGCGTTCTATGACAAAAAAAAGCACTGATGAGAAGAAAAGCAGAAGAAATATAAAAGTAGTCAACTTTAATCTTAATCGCATAAATGAGATCCAATTATTGTGAATCATTCTGCATTTTTCATCATGTGCCATGCACCCTAACTCTACATTGATTATCACTGAAGGCTAACCTGCATCTCCCCCTCCCCCTCGAAAGAACCAGCTCTGCTCCTACACTAATCTCAATACTTGGGCTAGAAGGAATAGGAACATGAGAGAAGCCATGCTGGATCAGACCCAAGGCATGCTCAGTGCGGCACTCCATTCACGTGATGGCAAACCAGCCGCCCAGGGGATCACTCCGGCAGAATGGCGCAAGACCTCTGCCTGACCAGCTGCTCAGCAACTGGTGTACGCAGGCATGCCACCTGTTGAAATAGGTGGCCCAGAGCCAGCGAGGCTAGTAGCCACTGATGACCTTCTCCTCCATGAATTTCTCCAATCCCCTTTTAAAGTCCTCCAAATCGTTAGCCATCAACATTTATTCAGTGAATCAAAATAATAATTAATAAAACACTCTGAAACTCGTTGGAGAGTGGGAGTTTTGCAAAATCTTCCATGGGCTGAAAGCCTAATTCTTTGCTATGGTTCATTTTACAAAAGTCATGTGCGGTTGAGAGCAGCCTTTGCCAATCTTGTGCCCCTGAGATCTGTTGCCCTATAACTGGCACAGGCCCCAACCAGCCAGCTGAGCCTGGAGTCAAGGTGCACCATGGGAAAGGGTGGACTAGTGCTGGGAAAGCAGCTGCCACTCTCTTCATCTCTGTTTTAAAACAGCACTCCACCCAGGCTGCAGATTTTCCCCTGGACACAGAGAGTTTATTCCAAGACCCGCACTTGGTGGATGCTGACAGACTCTGAGGCACATAATGGAAAAGAAGAATGGCTCACAATAATTAGATCTCACATACGTGATTAAAATCAAAATCGGCTACTGTTGTATTTCTTCTGTCTTTCTTCTTGTAATACCTCTTTCAACCCACCGCAAAGTAGGGACTGCAGGCAGAGTTAATTCCCACCAACTCCCAAGCCACTTTATAGATTATGAAAGTAAAAGTGAGGAGCAAGCATGTTAGTTTTTCCGGCACAATTAATGAGAAGTACAAGATCCTTTCATTATCCATAAGCCAGGAAATGTTCCAGTCTTTCCTTTGCGGGCCTCTCCTTGTGGCCTTGTCCCTTTGGTTACCCTTTCCCTCACTTTCAACATCTCTGAAGTCCTTTGTATCTTACAGCTGCTTCTGCGTAACCCACTGCTTTTCAACCCATGCACACACCAACGCTTGCCATTATAATTAAGTCATGTAACTCCACCAGTGTCATTGGTATTTTACCTTGTCTTGGGGCTGTTCCCTCGAAGTTTAAGTTGTTCAGATTATGAGTCAAAATCAAATTAGGTTTTGAATGACATTTGCTACACCTGCCCTCAAGATAGGATGATAACAAAGCTGCTTGCAGTGTCGTGAGGCAGTGAAAAGATGCCACCCTTTCAAAGCAGTCCCTTCACTCCTTCCAGGACACATAAACACATGAAGCAGGTACCTCAGGTTGGGTGGCCACACCTATCCTGCTGAACTCCTTCCCTGGAGGGCGGGCAACATTAACATAACTGAACAGTTAAGAACTCCCTTGCCCAAGAGGAGAGAAGGGAGACAAGAGCTTGGCGTTGCAGTGGGAGGACTTGTGTGCGTGTTGAGTTTTGGAAGGCAGCCAGGAAGATGTCTTCTACAACCACCAGTGCCACCTTGCCTAGTGGCATGAGAGTCTTGGCTTCTTTCCCTGATATTCTCATCATTCCTGAATTTGTAAGTAAGCTTTCCTTATTTTTAAGGAGGAATTCAGTTGATGGAGACACTCTGGTGGGCACCTATGAATGTTTAGTCAAAAGGAGTTCCCACGGTGTCCAAAGTGGCCTATTCCCTATTAAGAATATCCTAGGATCTGCCACTTCGCATCCTTAGGGACTTGAAGTGCTTCCAGACAAAGTTTTTTTTATATATGTGTGTGTGCATAATTGTCTGGCTTTACTCAAAGAATTTTACAGGGAGTCCAGACAAAGTAATCTTCCACTTGTAATCCTCCCATGTTTTCCCACCATTTCCCCTCTCCTTTTTCCAACCACAAAACATTTGTTAAGGTGGGAAAGAAGGAATAGATGTGCAATATCCTTTGACTGGTGGTGCTAACAGCCTTTTGTCTGGAAGCACTTTCTGCTTCCAAATCGTCCTCCTTTCTTTTATCTCTTCCCACCTCTAAAAGATCTTAGCTGCTATAAAAAGTAACTTTCTACAGAAATGTCTACCCTAAACACAACAAATTAGCCTGATTAGCATATATGTAGACTAAAGAAAGTATTTTCACTGCTTTCTCTCTGGTACCTGTGGGATTTGTGTTGTTTAAACTCCAATTCTGAACATCTTGCCTAGTAATTTTTTATTCCCAGAGTATGTGGAGTTGCTTGACCCTCAAGGTTATACTCAGCTGCTAATCCATGCATGCAGCAGCTGTACCTTGAGCAGGTGTGTGTAGCATTCAGGCAGCTAATTATTCAGCTGAACTGGTGGCCTACACAGTACGAAAGCAAATCTTTAAGGTCTGTGGAGCATGCGGCTCTCTAGAAAAGCATGGCTGGTTGCTCTCTTGTATGAAAAATGAGCAGGCACCAGACTGCTTTAATGTATATTGAAGTCTGTAGTGCATATTGGAATGGCTGCAGAAATGCGCAGCTTCTGCACAAAATGTAGGGTTGGTAGGGAGGTAATAGGACCAACAACATCTTTACCCCTGAGTTCTTCACAGTAGTGGCCTGATCTTCATTTGTGGATGATGCTTTCTTCTATCACATTATTTCCAGGCCATTCCATTCTTTATTCGCCCTTTTATCTAGCTCATCTCCCAAGGAACTAAATGTACACACAGCACATGCTCTTTCTCCTATTTATCCTTACAATAACCCTGTGAGGTGGGTTCAGCTGAAAGCGTGTAACTGATCTAAAGTCATCAAGTGAGCATCATGACTAAGTGAGGTTTTCACAGTGCATTTCCAACACTTGAACCACTACAGCAGAACAGGATTCCCAGGCCCAATGATTCCTAGGTGCTTCTGACCTCAAGTTCTATCATCCACAACAACTTGCCATGCTGGCTGGGGCTGATAGGATTGGGGGGAGGTGTCACCAGGTTGAGAAGGCCAACATAGAACATTAGGGCTCTGCTTATAACTTCAGCAGCTGAAGGTCAGCCAGAAATTCAGCAGGAGTTGTTTCCACATCACGGTGTTTCTGCCTAAAAGATTGGAAGTACTGATTTTCTATCTTTTAGGTGTGTGTCCAAGGTCAAAGACTTATGCTAAATGGCAGCCTGAGGCTTGAAGGAGTGTGAAGCACCTTTTATGTCTGTTTCAGATACTCATATTTTTACCTGTCTGTCCCCTGTTAGTGACTTTTAGTGACTGTTAGTGACTTTTTAAGGCTTACAGGCAGGTCAACTAAAAGGCTTTCCAGTTATTTCTTTCTTCAGCTGGGAAGAAACTGTGCTCTCTAAAATGTTCAAATATGCATATGGGATACAAGCCCTTGAACTTCAGTCAAGTCTGTAGCCTTTGGCACACCAGCCTGAGCTGCAGAGAAACCTTCCATGACTTCTGCACTTCTGGGGACCAGGTCAGCTACTCTTCCAACCACGAGTGCACGTAAAATCGAACATTTGGTTCAACACACCAGAATTCCATTGCAATTGATTTGGGTTCCATATGAATAGTTGTTTGTGCTGGATTGCAAAAGAGCCATCTAATGTGTGTGTCAGGAACATGTGGCCCACACAATCGGGCTAAGAATACCAATGGGTCTTGTCTTACTTCTGAAACAACAGCTGGTCTCCTGGACATGAATGTTGTATGCGAGGGAGAAATGACAGTCATCGGTCTAACTCTGATGCAGCTGTGGGGATGTGTGTGATTTGGATCAGGATCATGGTGTGACTCTCATGCCGATTCCTCAGAGTAGGATAATTTCAGGGGAGGCTTTTATTGTGCATTCATAGACCTTTTTAAGGGGTGTGTGTGATCCAGATGACATTATCTTCTACATGTAATCCTTTTGTGTTTTCCCAATGGTTCTTCTATCTTTTTTAATTTCTGCAAAAGAAAAAAAACCCATTAAGGAGGAAAAGATGGCATAGCTGCAGAATGTCTTTGGAATTGCTGTATGGATGCAACCAGATGACCAAATGGGTTGCTACAGCAATGACATAGCTATCCGCTGCGTGATTATCCTCAGGTCTAGTTTGACTCTAGAAGCGATGCTCCCCCAAACCTGCCACTGGTAACAAAGGAAAACTCAGCTAGAACTTTTCCGCATTCTGCAGTCAGTAGCAGGTGTATGTGCGTGTGTTGAGGAAGAATGAGATATATTGTACCATGGCTTGAGAAAGAAGGCAGCCTCTTGTGGAATAATACAAAGCAGTTGGCACTTCCAGCCATGGAGCTCCCATGTTTTGGCCTTAACGCTCAAGCTACACCATGATACCAGCTGTGTTTACTTATTCCCTTGACTCAGGGAGTCCCCAGCAGCCATCTAAGACCTGCTTTTTTCTTTCCATAACCGGTTAAACTCTGGGGAAATTCCAAAACCTTTGCTTGTAATACTACTGCTTGTGCACAAGGGGGTTGGGCCAGGCCACCTCGGCAGCCAGTTGAGGTTGTCCTCTCTGTTGACACAGCCTGTGCCTTTAAGCACTGGAGAACACGTGGCAATGGGGTGTTGACTTTTCTAACTGGGACCTGCCCTGTGGTACTGGGAGAACTCCACCTTGCTTTTTTTTTGTCTGAGTTGCACAATTATTAAAGGCATGGAATGTCTGTCTGTCAAAGGGTCAACCCTAATCTCCAGCAATGTTCTAAGAATTTAAGGAGAAATCTTACAACGTCTCCAAGAACAGCTTTGGGCTGCAGTCTTGCTATTAAAACCGATGAGTTGCGCGAACAATGGTGGCTTTGCTGCAGCAAAAATTGCTTCTGCTTCACACGCCAAAGCATTCAATCCATAGTGCACTGATAATGTTAGGCACTGGACTTAATGGCTTTATTCCCATCCTCCTCCTCCTGAGGGTAACATACTTCACTTCACTTGCTTTGAAGGATGGAAAGCCACTCTTGCTGTGTTTGGGGTGCTTCTGCTCATTCTGATGGGCGGAGCCTTGTGCTTCTGCTCCAAAGTCTGTCCTGATGGCACTGCTAGTCCCATCCATGTTTCACAATCCTGTAAAACCTCGTAGGCCCTGTGCCTCCTCTAAAAAAAAAAAAAATGCTCCTAAAGGCTGTAGACCCTCAAGAATAGAATGAATGCTGGTACAGAGGGCTGGAGTATGTGAGGATGGGGGATTTTCTGAACTTGCAGATGGGGGGATCCAAATCACATGAACAAAGACACTTTTTGTGAAGGCAAAGCCACTCTTTGATACAGGTCGCTGTTCTTTAGAACCAGGATTGCTCCTTCTGTGTGGTAGCCTTTGTGATGGAAAAGAATATGGGAGAGGAATGGAAGGAACTTGCCACCCGCCAGATGTTTTGGAGACAAAGGAGAGACTTTGGCTATTGGGCAGGATAGAAACATAGTGAATGAATGACTACAACTCCCATAATCTACCAGCCAGTGTAGTCTAACATATCTGGAATGCTGGGCTAAGTATTCCCCTCTTTGGAGAACATGTAAATTATCAGGCAGCCCAAAACAGCCTGCTAGTAGGAACCCATATTTTACTGGTCAACAGCTAGCTTCTTACTGGGGTCAGATCACTGAAATGAGCAACAACTGGGGGCCCAGCAAGACTAGCTTTATTTATTATTTATTTTTTTATTAAAACATTTTTATGCTGCCCCATTCGCTGAAGCCTCGGGGCGGCTTACAACAATAACTTTATGAGCTAAGAGGGCCAGCAAGACTCCTTCATTGAGAACCAAGACAATGCATGTGGCCAAAGCTCATGGCAGCTGAGGTGCATTTGGGGAAAACTCTGAAGGGCAAGAGTGATTTAGCAGCAGATGTGTCCAATGGGGTGAGATGCTTTCCTGCTGCTCCTCAGGCTGATCTAAATCACCCCATGTGGTTTCAGTGGACCAAATTGCATCTGGTCTAATTTTGGAGCGAAGCCATCCTCATCCCTTAGGACTGCCCCAACTCTTTTTAAAATGGGGTCAAATGGTGCCATTCAGAGCAAGAGGCCCATGTGGGTGAAAGAAGCTGAATCTCCTCTTCACTGACTGCTTGAATTACAACAGCCACTCTTTCACTTCCCTCAGTTTCCCCTCAGAGCCAAACTATCCCTGATGGGAAATACAGGCAGTCCCCAAGTTACAAATGTCTGAGTTATGAACAACCTGTACTTACAAACATAATGCCGTAAAACCTATGGATTAAAAAAAAAATACTGCAGAAATTCCTCATCACCATAGAGAGAAAGGAACTCAAAGGGTAGAGAGGGAGGTCTCCAAAACAACACCATAGAGAGAGGGGAAGTGAAAGTGTAGAGAGGGAGGTCTCCAAAGCTGATCTTCCTGCCTTTTCTATTTGAAGAGGGAAATCTCTCCCACATCTCCTTGCTGCAAAGAGGAGGTGTTGGTGATTTTGGGGTCTATTCATTTTTTTCCCACTGTCATAGGGGTTCTGTGCCCCTAACCCCACAAGTGTGGAGGGCTGATTATACATGATCTGACTTACATACAAATTTGCTTAAAGACAAATCCCTGTTTTCTCAGTAATAGAACTCATTTGTAACCCGGAAACTGCCTGTACTTGAAGTTTGTATTTGCATTTGTGTTTGCCTTTTGTTTTTTAATAGCTAATGGTGGAGGGAGAGGCTGAGGATTTCGGTGTGGGGACTGTGGCTTTTGCCATTCCTTTGCCTGTTCTGGTCCTCAGGAAAATCACCCCACCCAAAGCCACTGGCAGCCCCAAGGGGAAAGCTCCTCTCGCAGCAACTTCCGGAAGGGAAAAGTGCAGCTTTTCTAGGGGTTCTGGCAGTGGAGGAAAGTGTGGATTTTCCCTGCCATCTGCTCTGGGTCCTCATCCCAAATGGGTTCTGTGGCTGGAGTGGCCACTTAGGCATCCTCAGAAAGAGGATGGAAATGGATCCCAGTCTGCATAGAACTTGCATGTATATATGAAGGGGAAGTGATAATACCATACCATTTAAATCAGGAGGGGGCAAAATGTGGCCCACCAGGTGCTTTGGCCTACAATTCCCATCAGTACTAAGAAACATAGCTGATGCTGAGAGACCATGGGAGTTAGAGGCCTCAGTGTTCAGAGGGCCAAAGGTTGCCCTTCCCTGAGCAGAAATGCAGTAGGTCTCTCAACAGTGGAAAAGACTGAGTGGAAAAGACATACAGAATATCTCCTTAATCACAGCCTGCATCCAAGAGCTAATTGGATCAGCAACTTCAAGGCACCCTTCCTTGATGTTTCTTTGTCTTCAAACTGGACTTCCAACTGCTCTTCCAATGCAGGATGCCTACAAAGAGAGGACTATCCTCCTTAATAGGGAAAACATGGCCGCTCTAGCTATGTCTAAAACTCACAGTAAAACCAACAACACAGAGGTGAAGTGAGTTATTCTGCCCTTAGCCAAGGGACAGCTTTGGGTGTCAAAATGGACCTGAACAGAAAAGCTGCTGGGCAAAGATCAGGGGTGGTGAACTATTGGTGGGGAACCAACCCTCACCCACAGGCTCTAAACTTGGACTCTCCGCTCATACTTGTAGTATTAGCTAAGCAGAGAGATCCAACCTATGAATATCATGAGTCGTGTTCCTCTTGCTGTCAAACATGAGCTTTTCCAACTACTCCAACTGGGCAGCAACTCATGGGCTTAACTGTGCTTTACGGGAAGACTCCTCAAGGCTGGGTCACCACTGAAAACATACATACCATTAGCTAATCTCTCTTTAAGTCCTCTGGAAATAGTTTGCCGATTGAAAAGCTATTAACAAGGGATGGTGTGAAATTAGTTTGGCTGGCATGTAACATGAATCAACGGCTATTCACTCCTCAGCGTAAAATGAAAACAAGAACCCAACTGCCCTTTGGTGTTTTCACTTCTCTGAATGTTATGACACACTTCTCTGACGTTTTAAAAATGGTATACCGTGTAGGAAATTGTGTACAAAAAGACTTGTTTTAGGGAAAAGTGCTTGCAGAAATGTATACATTAGGGAATAATATATACGTAGGATGCATACCAACTTTTGTACACTTGTGAATACATATGATGATGCATACTAATTTTTGTGCAGACTTTTCTAAAAAATCACAAATTGATGCAGAAACAGAATAGAGCAAGTTTGTGTGCCCACATGTTTAAAAAAGTGAATATTCTAGAAAGTGAAAGATTTAGTTTTCTCCATCTTTACTGTTAGCATGACTGGAATGGAAACATAGAGGCAACTGGTAGTATTGCAATCTAGTACGGTGCAACATAGTGTAAATTCTAATGTTCTGGAAAATTTACCTAACTTTGCTGCACCTTTCCCCCAATGGACGATGGTAGTTGGACAAATATACAGTGAATGGACTTCAAGACATTATAGGAACACACATCCAGGGACCAGCTTGAAGATAGTGGCGAAAAGATGACCAGATTGTGAACCCGTTGCAACAGCCCAAAGGTTCTAGCCCGCCCAGTCTGTTTTCTTTCATTAAGCAAACTGATAATATGCTGGGGACCTGCTGGGGAGATAGCAAGAACTAAAGCTGGTAGAGGTGGCATCCACCCTTGAAAGATTAGCGAATGGGTGCAGAGTTCAAGTGCTTAAAATCAACTCCCCACCCAGCAGAGAATCTGATAGTGTGCAAAGATTAAGCAGAGGGTGGTGCAGTCAAGGAGGAAGACCAGTGCCTCTAGAGCTAGGGGGGAGGAGGAGGAAGGATTAATGGCCCATTTGATCGTAGTTACACGCAGCAGCAGGCAGAAACCTGTTAAACCAGGCTCTCTGCTAGGGAATAGCTACTCCAGCCCCCCAGCACAGCTCATTAAAAAAGAACAGTGCGACTTTTGTGGGCAGCGTTTGGAGAGCTGTGGACAGGGGTTTGGGAATGTGCCCCTAATGGACCCACCTGCATAACTTTCTCCCAGATCATTGTGAGGAAAGGGTTTGAAAAGTAAACTGCTAAGCTGACAAGGGCTTTGTACCAAGCTGTGGGATGACCACACCTGGGATGCTGCATACAGTTGTGGGTGCTGCATCTCGAAGGGCCTTAGCCCCTTGATGCTTCAAGAGGTGATTTCAACTTGTTTAGGGGGCTTGGGGGCACAGGCACTCCCTTCGGCATCCCTCGTGCGCTGGCCCTGCGTTCTCCCTGCTTCTGCCTGCTTCTAGCAAGAAAGTCTGAAGTGCGTTCCTGGGTGCATTCCACTAAATGCACTGAGGGGCCTCTGAGAAGGTGGGAACCCTGAACAAATGCAGCAGCTGCAGCTTCTGAATGTGCAGTGCTGAGACAGAGGAAGGGCTGGGAGAGTCAGCAAGTTCCAGGAGTCCCAGTATGGATGGCCAGGTCTAGGGCTAAGCATGCACACGATTTCACCTTAAGTGGATTAAGTCAGATGTGTGTAGAAACCCCATTCTGGCTTTCTTGCACCTGTGATGTGGGGTGGAGGTTTTCTCTTCAGGCAGAATGCCAGGGTGGGTTATTGTAGAACTGGGAAAGGTGCAGACAAAGGGGATCGTCATCCAAATGATCAGAAGACCAGAACAAGTGCCCTGTGAGGAAAGGTTGGGTTTATACAAATATGCATGGTGTGGAGAAAACAGACAGAGGGTTGTTTCAGGGAAGGCGAGTGATAGGAGATTCAGGACAAAGGGAAGTACTTCTTTACACAGCACAAAGTTGGTGTCCTCCAAGATGAAGTGTGTTGAATCTCAGCTCCCAGGATCCTGTCCATGCACCATGCTGGCAGGGCCTGATGGGAGTTAAAGCCCCAATCATCTGGAGGGCTCCAGGTTGGCAAAGGTTGGATAGCTAACAAAGCTAGACTCTGGGGATTTGCTACCACAGGATGTGATGACCATCAACTTAGGTGACTTTAAATAGGGATTAGGCAAATCCGTGGAAGTGAAGGCTACCATCAGGGTTTACTCGTCATTATGTCTGTGTGCTGTGTCCAGGATTGGGGCATCGTGCCCCTGAATGCCACTTCCTGGGAACAGCAATAGGCTAAGGCTGTCGCAACCATGTTTTGCTGGCAATGGTTGGCCTCTGTCAGGAACAGGATGCTGGACTAGAGTGTGGGCTGACCAGCAGGATTCTTCCTAGGTTCTTAACGTGTTCACAGGGCTCTGCCTTCATGTCTTAAGGTGGCTTCTTGGAAATTGGAGGCTGGAAGGGATGGAGAGGAGCATCAGTAGAGGCGAGTGTTGGGGAGCTGGCCTGGGAAGCACTGTTTATGGTCCTGAAACCTGGTTGCCATATGGGGGGATATTTGGCCAAATGACGTGAAGGAGGGAAACGGATAGTGGGGGGAGGGCTTAAGCATACCCCGCATTCCACTGATGCTTTCCTTCTGCTTTAACGCCACCGTCACGTGTGTTTGGGAGCCTCCCTTTGCTTCTTGCAATGGCTTTGATTGCCCTCTTCCGGAGCAGTTCTGCGTGATCGTCCAGACAGCCAGTGCATTCACAGATTTGGCCCCATTCTCCACTGAGGAAGAATGTGTCCGCAGGCCTGGGGCCGTCTCAAGGGGACTTGGTATGCCACTGCTCAGCATTCAGCAAGAGCAGGCTGAATGCCTTACACATGCTCAGGTGACTTGCCCAGCCACAGATATTTTGAAATCCCTCTTTCCTCTATACCCCAGAAAGCTGTCCTTGTGTTCAGCATCCTTCATTCTTGTCATGCTGTGTCACTCAGAGGTTTCAAAACGCAGTGCCTGGCTGGTGAAAAGCAGTCTAGTCCAGTTTGTGTCGTGAAGTCATAGCACCTTCTTGCCTAAGCAGAGGACCTGGTCTCAGGTAAGCACCAGTCCGGAACCCAAGCTGAGCAAAGCAAAGGACCGTCAACAAGCTCCACAGCACCTTAACCACTAGCATGCATTATGGCTTATAACTCTGGTGAACTGGAGGCCATCAGTAGACGCAGGAGCACTGGTAGCATCGGAGGGCAGATGCTGGGCCATGAAACTGATCCCCTAATAGATTCATTAGGCATGTAACAGGGCTGTGGCACTCCTAGTTCACTGCAGTAAAACAACAAGCTTGACCATCCCCTCCCTCGGGAGCAGCAGTATTAGAATCTGTTGCAACCTAAAACCAAGTGGTTGTAGGTCCCTGGGCAAGACGCCCTCCCTGGCCTCCCTCCTTCTATGAGTCAACCATCGCTCAGCCTTCACCACCAGCTGCTACTGCTCCTCTTCCTGTTCCTCCCCACTGCAACCATTGCCTTGCTTGGCAGGCAGAAACCTGATGAGCTAATAGGCCTAAGCATCCGCTGTGCCTCCCTACTGCTGCCATTCTTTGGACCAGAGGAGCAGGGCAGGCGAATCGGTGGACCGCAGTGGTGAGGAGGTGGAACAGCTCCAGGGCCTCCTGTCACTGGGCTTCTGGTGGACTGTGGCTTCTTGTCAGCCATGCCCACTTTTGCTCACAACAACCTGCTTAACCTTTCTAAAAACAACATCTCATCGGCTTGTCCCATTTTATCCTGGCTCTGTCATAAGTTTGCCACTCAACATGTGTCTCAACAAGCAGTGCATGCAGGGCAGAACTAGCATTCCCCAGAATGCTTCAGCTAAAGCCCAGCAGCCCACAGTCTTCCTTTTCTGATGATGGTGAATAAGCAAGCGGTTTGACGTGATAACTTTGTGCAAAGACAGCTTCCCTGTGAAGAGTGAGCCATGAACTGGAGCAGGAAAATAGGTACTCTTGGGGGACCGGCCTTGAAGCAGCCACTCTGTGCAGCTAATGTTGGGTATCCTAAAAGGCAGAAAATGATAAGCTATTTAATTTATTATTGCTTAATTGGTATGGTTAAGGAGAGATTCTTGTGGGACATTCTGTCTCAGGTGCTGAAATGACTCAGTCTTTGGTACAACAAAACAACAACAACAACACTTCTGTACTGTTCCCATAGCCCACAGGGCTTGTTGAATGGCTTACATTTCCAACAATAAAAACAGATATACATTTTCAAATACATTGGGATTCCAAACACATTTTACAATAAATTCCAAATAGATTTCCAAAATAAATATACAACAATAAAAATAGGTATAACAATAAAATAAAATACTTACCATACTAAAGAACCCAAAAGAAATAACTATGAAGTCTAATAAATTAATCCCAGGTATAACAGTCCACATTAGTCCACTGGCCAGAAATCCTAGCCCGACCCTGAGTGGGCGCCAAACAGGCACCAAATGAGCAATGTCCTTTGGCACCATCTTGCAACTGCTGCCCAGGGCTGCTTCCCTGGGCGGAAGGTCCCAGGAGGCAGAAGGGCCCTGGTGGTGAGAGGGGCTGCTTCAGAGATGACTCTCCAGAATGGGCTGCAGCTGCTGTGGGTGCTTGCCTGCCCCCCTCTCACTCTCCCAGTGCCAATGGGTGAGAAGGTGAGGCCATAGTAGGCTGTGGTGGAGGAAAGGTGAGCCTCGTTGGCAAGCACACAGGTGCAGTGGAGGGTGGGTACCATTTCTCACCTAAGCTGGAAGAGCAAACTGACTTGGGTCAGCCCTCCAAGTATAGCCTTAGATTGCAATGTCAAAATACAAAAAAGAGATCAGGACAAATGGCAAATCTTATTCACAAGTAACGACAGTATAAAGTGTTGCGACATCACCATATTTCCAGCATCTCATAGAAGGGAACAGGATCAATTTTTGATGACTATCAGACTCACTTTCTCCTGCATTCAAGTTTTTTACATCGCAAGATCTCTTCCACATATGAAGAGCTTTGTGAGTCCTGATAAATCCTTATTGAAAATAAACTGAGGTTAAATTCTCACCCATCTGCAGCAGTCAAATTCAATTTGTACAGCTGTTCCTGACATGGAGAGGGCCATGATGAACCTGTTTGCCCTGTGGCTGTAAAAAATAAGGGACCTGTCAGAAAAAACAGAGACCACAACACTTATTCTGCACTATGAGTGAATACGCAGATTCAGATCCTGTGTTAAGAGCTGAACACTCAATGCCCATCGCTCAGAGAGATGAGTCTTTCAGTCTCGGTTATTCTCACATTTGATTTTGATTTGCTCTCAGGCGCTTTTTGAGAACTTATAGAAAATGTTGCTAATTTTTGTAAACTCTTATAAAAACTGAACTGAACTTCTCATCCATTCGTATTTGCAACATCCCAATTTGCATGCTAAGGATCTGTCACAGTGCCCCTCCCTCAACCATGGTGCATTGCTTTCTGCCAAAAGTATGCATTAATGCTTCCATAGTCTACTTCATACTGGCTCCAGGTAACATGATCTCCCACACTCAAGGGCTGAGTATGAGTTGAGCGCTGGCTGCTCTTGAATTGCAGGTTGCTGCTGAATGGTGAAATGTGGATTATTTTGTTGTCTGAACCCAGATGAGATAACAAACCACGATGAACAACCCACAGTTCACAAACCAACAATAACCATGGGTTGTGTTTCTAGGTTGCTGTTGGTCAACAACCTATGGCTTGTTAGTGCAGCTGGGTTCAGACAGCAGGATAAACCACATTTCAGTAACAACCCATGGTTCAACATCAACCCACACTCAACCCATACTCAAGCTGAGTATCGTGTTACCTGAGCCCAGTTGTTGTCTCTCAAACAGAGTATTAATAATGCAAGTCTATTGCAAAACCTGTGAAACAGTAGACCAAGAACTTTCTGGTTTGGCAGTCATAGCTGGTAGGAATAATTCTGGGCAAGGAGCCATTGTGTGGCATAGAAGCGAAGGGCCAGCAAAGCAACTGCAGGCATCACAACTGGGCTTCTTTAAAGCATATGACTTTGCCAGGAAGGAAAATTAAAACCTGCCTTACCTGGGGCTGCTGGTCCAGCTTCTCTTGAGGAGCCAACTTCTGTTTACACACAAACAAGCAAGCTGTGTGAGGTTTCACTAGGGTTTCCAAAAGTAGACATGAACAGTCTGGTGCCAGGGTGGGGTCTGGAGTCATGGGGTGGGCCATGGCTTTGTGGCGATCCCGTCTCTGCATGCAAAGGTCCAAGGTTTGATCCCTGGCATCTCCAGGAAGGGCTGGAAAAACTCCTACAGAAAGCCAAGGCCAATCAGGGTTGATAATCCTGGGCTAGAGGGACCAATGGTTAGACATGGTATGAGGCAGCTTCCCGTGTGCCTACACCTGGAACAGGGCCTGGTGCCAAACTGCAGACCTCTCGCATGTTCTTCCCACTCTCTGGGGGCTCCCAGAACTTCCCACACACTCCAGACTGCCATTTATCAAAGTATGGTGGTGTAGTTGCAATTAGCCACAGGTGTCTGACTTAAAGCACCATCCAGTTTAAAGATAAAGAACCCTAAGAAAGGCAGAAACAGGCTTTGAAATTGCCCTTCAACACTGAGCCTTTGGGCAGACCCTGAGCAGGTACACAGGTCCCCTGGGGACTGTCTTTTCCCACTAAGGTGAGATTTCCGTTTGGATTACAGTAATTAGTTCTAAATTCACAAATATTCGAAATCAAACGTGCAACCTCTATGCAAATCTTTATCCTCTTTTGCCTGGGTTGTTGGAGATGCATTTCTTCTTTGGTGATTACCTGGCCAGCCCACACAGTGCAGGTCACAATGCACAACCCATCAGACAGTGCAAGCACAAGAAATGCACCCTCATGTAAGCACACCAGCAACGGCCGTCTCTTGCGCAAGTTGTCCACAGCCACATAGCATGTCACGTGGTGCCTACATGAGGCAGGATGCATTATGGGAGCAGGAAGCCTACTTTCCCCAGCCCAAGCTTGGATTTGCCCCAAGTCTTCGGGCAGCAACAGCCTAGTTAAGCATCAAATCCACATAGCAGTGCTCACCTGAAGAACGAATGCCAGAAGAGCTTTGGCAACCAGCCACAAATCCCACAACTCAGGGCCTGGGCCTGAAAACTGCATTGCTTTCTACTCCAAGAGTGAACGCTCAGAACTGCTGCTTGGCGTTCCATCGCACGAGAGGCCATGGGGTGCTTTGGGGCAGAGAAGATAGAGGGCCCTGGGTAGGCCATTCGGATCTCCTTGAATGCACTTGCCGTTTTGTGTTCCTGGGAAGACCAGTCTTCCCGCACAGGAAATCCCGCGGCTGACAAGTCCGTCTCTTACCCAGTGTCCTCTGGAGTCATCTCTGGAGCATGAGACAGGGGCCAGATCAGCTCAGTGTTGGAGCACCTGCTCGGCAGGCAGAAGGTCGTAGTTTCAAAGTCCAGCATGTCCGGATGGGAAAGACCCTTCTCTGGAACCCGTGGATGGAGGATGAGGCACCGGATGGCCACTAGCCATGTGGCACTACACTTGTGACAGCCCCTCCCTGCTCTTTGTGAGAACGAAATATTTTTCCATCTTGGCCTTAAATAAAAGATAGCCAGCTCATCTCGGAGGCTGGTGCTTTTCTCATCTCTCAGCCCTCGTTTCAAGTTAGCCTTTGTGAGGCAACCAAACTTTCCTTTTAGTTGTCAGGCTTCTCACACAGCCTGCTCTTCCCGTTTCTGCTGGTCTTGGGCAGTTTTGCGTTTTTCCCTGCTGCAGCTTGAGCTTGTTAGCTTCTTGTGGCACCCAGTCCCCAATGCTGCAATCGTTTTCAGGCAGAATATTGCACCTCAGGTACCACCTTTCATGGCACAGTTTGATGACTTGACCCCAATCTTTCTTGCAAGCAAATAACACTCGGGATCAGAAATGGACTGCCTTTGTGTTCCAGCTGCTGGGCAACACGAGGGCGAAGGTGCTTTGGTCTTCCTTGCAGGCTTCCTGTGGGCATCAGGTTGGCCGCTATGCAAAACGTGGGACTAGACAGGGTGTGATCTGGCGTGGCTCTTCTTCTGTCTGCAGCTGCTGCCAATCAAGGACCGGCCCTCCCCAACCCGGTGCCTTCCCTGTGTTTTAGTGTGCAATTCCCAGCATTTCTGACCATTGCCCTGGCTGGGTGGGGCTGATGGGGGTTGATGTCCAGAACTCCACCTTGGGGAAGGCTGTTGTAGGCAATACTGGGAAAGACGAACTGACCTGATGTTTAAGGCAGTTTCTCCGCTTTCTGGCCTCCCCATCCAGCCAGAACACTGATGCTATGCAATACACATGCCTGCACAAAAGAGAGTTCAAGGGTAAGGTAATAACAAAGCAATGGATGGTTTTAAATCTCCTCCTCTCCTCCTCTTCCTCCTCGATCCAGCCTATTCCCAGTGTTAGGACTCAAAGTTACTCACATTAAAAACTTATACAATTAAAACATTCATTTAAATACACAAAAGTTAACTCAAAATCTGTAAAATATTAGAATTATAAAAATACCCAAATTAAAAACACTGAAAACAATGTAAAAGAATATATTTTCTACTTTACTGAGAGTGATTCAGAAAGCAAAAACCTCCCCAAAGTGTTTGTTCTGCTTAGCTGGCAACATTTGGTGCTGACATGACGTACGATAACTCAATGCTCCTTTCATGGATGTGAGGTGACTTTAAACGCTACCATAATCACATTTAGTCTTGTTGCACCTCTAGAATGTGGGTCAGGCAGAGAATGTCCCCCATCCTCAGGCCTCCTTAAGACAGACGTTAATTAAAGATCTCTTCTTGCTGATGCCAGAGTGTAGGACACGGAATAATCCATTCAAGTTGTGACAACCCAGGCTGGACATCAGGAAAAGCTTCCTCACTGTCAGAGCAGTATGGCAGTGGAACCAGCTGCCAAGAAGTGGTGGGCTCTCCCACACTGGAAGCCTTCAAGATGCAGGCTTTGTCAGGGATGCTTTGACCTGGAGTCCTGTACTGAGCAGAGGGTTGGACTCAGTGGCCTTTTTGGCCTCTTCCAGCTCTTCTGTCCTGTGATTCTGTTGCCCTGCATGCTGATTCCCCTGGTAGATGCAAAGGAATGCACCTGGCCATTCCTCAGTCCTACTCCTTGTTCATTGCTTGCTCCACATGTGGTGCCCAACTAGCTCTGTCCGCTCAGGAGGACCTCCTGTTGTCACAGGGACAACTCTCTGGGCTGGCTCCAGGAGAGCCTTGGGCAAGATGCCCACAATGGGCCTCATCATCGCCATCATTACCGACTGCTTTGCTCCTCACTCTGTAACTCGTCATTGCTTGACACACTCGACCAGCAGTCGGCCGGCCAGCAGGCCTCGGAACCTGCTGCTCTTGCTCATCGCCACGGCCGTTGTCTCAGCTGAGAAGAAAGGCAAGAGAACCTGCGAGTTAAAAAGGTCAAGAGGAGGACACGCTGGGGGGACACCGTTCGGTGGGCCCCTGCTGGGGCACAGGCCCTTGGCAGAGGCACAACCATGCATGCCCTGAGTGCCAATCCCAGCGACTCTGGGCCTTTGCACAGAAGGAAGAAGAGCAGGCTTTTCACACAAGGCGTTTTCTAGGGGTTTTCCTCTCAGCCTTTCCGTATGTTCCTCCATGTTCCATGCGCACCACAAAGTGCCACTGTGGCATAGAGCAGAACTGAGAAATTATGTCTGGCTTCTGTAGTGAATGCAAGTGGCTTCCAGAAAAAAGACTGCGTTGTCCCCATGCCAGAAAGAGTTGCCAAAGTGTCCGGAAAGCGTGTCTCGGAGGAGGACAGTGTCACGGAATGACCTGCAAGTATCCGTGTGCGAGGAATCACAGGCACGCCATGAATGCCTTGCGTAGAAAAGCTGTCTGTCTCAATCGGAGCCGTGTAAACGTTCAGGCAACTTCTGCTTTAGTTGGAGGCCTCTCTTTGCTCTTCTGTGCATGCCTGTCATTGCCTACGGCGGGTTTGGAACTCTTGGCACACCTCGGTGTGTGGCGCGTGCCTGTGGGTGAATTCATGCCAGGGCTTGTCTGCTGAATTCATGCCGGGACAAACAGGTTGCGGCTACTGAAAGACCAGTCTGGAGTCGTCAGATGTGACGTGACAGATGCAACACACATCATTTTCTTTGTATCGCCAAGTAACCGAAAGCCCAGATTGTTCACAGTTTCCTGTTTTAAGCTTGCTTAAGAGTTACCTCTTTCAGCGGTTTATCAGCCTGTCACCAACCCTCCCTCCACCCCACCTGTCTTTCAGGACTGCCAAGCCCGGCTGCTCTCACACACTTGGTTTCCTGCTCTCTCTTGCTCTCTCTTGTCACTAGCTTAGGCTCAGACTTAGACAAAGCACTAATCCTGTTCCGCCTAAAGCCTGTTGGTGTTTTTTAATGGAAAGTGTTCATAGCAACCATGGATGGGATGTGTGTGAGAGATTTCCACTGCATAGCTTCAGCCATTTCCTCTTCTACCCAGTGGAAGCCTCCATCAATAAGAGCTTTCCTTCTAGGGTCAGTAATTTCTGGGCTGTAGTAGAGTTTAATTTTGTTGGAACTATAGTGGATGAAGACAGGTTAAACTTGTGTGCAGGATTCCCGAGGAATGCCATCCCTGCCCCAGTGCCTGCTATTTGCTCCCACTTAAAAATGCAGGGGTGATACCTAGGGCTGTGTTGGTGTCACCTCTAGTTTGGCCCTGAGGTTCCCTCCCTCCCTCTCTGAACGCTGTTTCGGGATGGGCAAAATGGCCAATCTAGCAATCTAGCAAAATGGCCAATCTAGCAAAAATACAGGATGGGAGGATGGGGATGGGGAGGCAAAGAGGATCCGTGCTGATCCTTCCCCTCTGCATGGGATGCTCGGAAACATCCGAGTTTGGGTGCTTATGATGCTTTTAGCAGGATGGTGTCTTAAATAAATAAATTCAAGATGCCTACAGAATGCCAGATGCTGTCCCTCAGGAATATGGGTTCGCATCTGAACGTCTGTCCATATGTATCTATCTAAATGTGCACAATGGTTCCAAGCAAGCCACTGGGCACACACAACTCTTTATGCTGTTCAGTGATCTACAGCATTTCCCCAGAAGCATTCCATGTCGTGGGGCCTTCCCGTTGGGTTTCTGCCCTGCGGATTCTGGGTCCTCCCTGGGAAGTGCCCTCCCTCTGCAAAAGCCGGTGTGTCTATCCAGCACAGCAGCACCTCTTGGTCATAGGAGTGCAGCTGCATGTACTTCCCTTTCAGGGTGGGAAGGAAAGTGCCGTAAGAAGCAGAAGCTTCAAAGGAATGTTGGTGTGAGCAAAGTGCTGGATGGCAAATATTTTAACAGTGCTGTAACACCAAGGGGTTGGCTTCAGGCCAGCTGGGCAAATGGTCCAGTGCCATTTTATAAGTGAATTCCCAGAGGTACATGATTGCACCATCTGTGTGTCTTTCCCACCCACTGGAGATGCTGACGGTTGAACAGGGCCAGTGTCCAGAGAAGGCATGGCGGGGCACCTGCTGGGGGCCCACGGCCAGCTGGGGCCCACTGACGAGGGACAGTGAGCCTGCTCCTCCCCTTCCCTTGGCAACCTGCTCGGCCACCTGCTTCTCACTGGCCCAGATGGTGGTGGCGGCGAGAAGAAGGGGCAGCAGATGCTTCTGTGGACCTGCTCAGTGCCTTTCTCCCTGCCACGGAAGGAGGTGGGTGAAGAGGAGGAGGACCTGGAGATGATGGCAGTGAGACAGCAGGTTTGCTGAAGAAGGGGGCCCATGCAGGGCCTCTTCCCACAGGCCCTCAGAAACTTGGAGCTGACACTATGCTAGTGACCCATATAGAAAGTGAGGTATTAATGACATCATTGCCTTTGCCCAGGCATGTATTAACTGGGAGATACAGACGGGGGTACAGGAGCTTGCTAGCTCACTTCTTCAGTGGCTGCAAACAGAGCAATGGCCTTGCTTGATGGCTCCATTTCACTGAAAGACAATCCCTGGAGGCTGAATCTGTTGTGGGGAGCAGCCCCAAGTATGCCCCCGAGTTGGTCCTCGATTTATGGATATCCAGACTTAGTCTCTCTTTGTCTTGTTGGCATGGCAGTCAAGGTCGCCCAACCTGGCAGCTGGATTGGCTAGAAGAGGCTTCTCATGGGAATGCAGAAAGTTGCTTCAACCAGGTCGGTCTATTGGTCCTTCCAGCCCAATATAATCCACAGTAAGTGGAAACAGTTCTCCAAGGCCCCAAACAGAGGGTCTTTTCCTTCTCCCATCAGATCCTTTTAACTGAAGGTACCAGGAGACTGAACTGGGAACTATTTGCATGCATAGCCTGTGCTTTGCTACTGAGAGGAAATCCCTCATTTTCTCGGGAAGGGAGAGGCAGAGAAGGTGAATATTTTAGAAGCAGTGATGCAACCAGAGCACAGTGGCTCTGTTAAGGTGTCTGTTGCTCAATACTGCCTTTGTTTCTTTTGCTGGTAGCGCCATTGTGAATAGCCCATCTTGGTATGCAGAAACAGCTGCACCTGGGTGTGAACATCAGTGCCTACAAAGAGGATTTGGGGATTTTGTAGGAATTTAGACTGACTTTTTTTTTAAGGATGGACATTTGTTCACTAAAAGATTGCACTTCTAATTCTTCCTTAGTGTTGCTGATAGTTCCACTAAGTCACTAAGTGTTTGTATCTCCACTATAGAAGCCCCTCCGTCCCTGCGGTTTTTGACATCAGTTATATCTTCATCTAATGCTGGGTTGATGCCTTCTGGTTTTCTAGCTGTTTTGGCATACAGTGTTCATCAGCTGTAGCCAACATAGCTGATGATGGGGGCTCATGGGAACTGTAGGCCAAAACATCTGGAGGGGCACAAGAGGTTGTTAGCCACCACTCCTGTCATTCATGAGCGTGGAACATGCTGGCTGAAATTATAGGCACTTGGCAACATCTGGGAAGCCAGGGTGAGAAATACTGATTAGAAGCATCTAGCTTGGACCATTACTAGGCAACCCAGTTGCACCTTATTTGCCAGAACAACCTGGAACAGATGTTAGCTCCTGTCCATGTGTCCTTGGCACAGGCCAGCCTTCCCCAGCCTGGCCCCCTCCAGATGTGTTGGAGTAGAGAGCCCATGCTGCTAATTGTGGATCAGAAGGCTGGCCTGGCATATTTTACTGAGACTTGGGTTGGTGAACAGGGTAGGGCTGATCTGAATACTCGGTGCAGCACCAGCCTGGGCTGGAGGACTGGTCGGGGTGAGCAGCTTCCATGTTTCCTCCTCTCTGACCACAAAACCACCCCACCTTGGAGTGGGCTTGATGGGACTGCGCCTCTTGCTGGGTCATGGAGACAGGTTGGGGATGCTCCCCAGCAGCAAGCCTGCCTGCCTGAGCTTGCAGAAGTGGTCCCAAGAGTGGTGTTGGAGGACCCAGGATGGTGGTTCTGGATGACTTCCATTCCATGATGAGGCTGCCTCTGTAGCCCCAGTACAAGACTGCATGGCCTCCTTGACAACCATGGGGCTGCCCCAGTTGGTCATTGCCCCAGCATAAGAAGTGGAGCATCCCCTTGATGTGTTCCTTACCCCAAGCTGTGAGATGAGTAATCTGAAAATTGGGGTGGAGGGGCTCCCAGGAACTCCCTTGCCCTGGCCCGTCCATTCCTCTCCTGCAGCAGAGGGTGACCATCTGGATGCGACTGAGGGAATCCAGCGGCCTTCTGAACACTCTTGGGGGTGTTCCAGTGGCAAGAGCAGCTGACCCAGCTGAGGCCCTACTCTTACTATGGAAAGGTGAGGTGCAGAGGGCTGTGGACTTGACAGTACCCAGGTGATGTGGAGTATTGGGAAGGTGCAGTCAGTGAAACAGGACACACATGGAACAGAAGCTAAAAATATTCCTCAAGCCTCATTTCCGGAGGTGGACAGGTCTGGGAGCACCAGCTACTGGAGGTGGACAGGTCTGGGAGCACCAGCTACCAGCCACCATGCCTGCCATATCTCTGTCATGAGATAAGGAGGTTTATATACTCTTTTAATGAAGAAAGCAATTGGGATAGCTGGGTCTTCTGCCCCCACTGGTAGCTTCTGGCACTTTCTAGAGTTTAAGGAGACATCTATGCATTCCTTTCCTTGTTAGTCTACGTGTTAGGTTCTGTCTTGGGAACTGGGCATGCTAGTGCCCAGGTGACCAGGGCCCCAGAAGCGGCATCTGTTCTATTGGGAACCCCTGCAGCTGAAGGGACTTCCCCCCTTTTCTTGTTTATTGATAACCTGCATCCATATTCCAACTTTATATTCAATGAATGATCTTTCACATGAGTGGTTTCTTTTCTCCTCAGCTATCCTCGAATCTGAGTTGAGGTGCTTGGTTAGACCAGGCTCCTGGCCTAGATAATACTGAGTGCTGGCCTAGAACTGCAGAGACCAAAGTTCAAATCCCCACGAAGCCGTGAAACTCATTGGGTGACCTTGGGTCAGTTGCCCAATCTTGGTCTGACCTAGTTCACAGGCTTGTTGTGATGCTCATGTGGAGACGCACATCATAAACCGGCTTGTCAAAATGAGATGGGGTGGAAATGCAGTAGCTGAACTCTCTCATGAGAGAAGAGAGTTGTCTTCCAGAAGAGAGCTGGTTCCATCCTGCAAGGGTTCTCTGTGGGCCTTTCCCAGTGGCAGACCTTGTTTCCCCTTGCCTTGCAGGTTTTTGGTGGCCTTGTTTGGATCCTGGTGGCTTCTACTAGAGTGGCTGAACCCATGAGTCAAGGCTGGGTGATGTTCGTCTCCGTGTTTTGCTTCGTGATTTCAACCTTGCTTTTGTTCCTGTATATGTGTGGTGCTCACTGTGGAAAATCTGCCTGGGTTACTCTGGTAAGTCTTTTGAGAGGGACGAAAACACCCTTAATCTCCTCCGACCCACCCAAAATGCAGGCCATGCGTTCATGCGTCAGCTGACCCCTTGACCCCACTCCTCGGCTTGTATTTATTATTTTGTGTATCATTTAAATTCATTAGGAGGATTCAAAGGCAGTGTATGTAACATGAAAGACTGACAGCAACCCCAGCATAAAAGTCCCCTAGTTTGCACTGAGCCGTAAATTAGACAAGACCTCTTCCACCACCATATGGAACAACAGCCAATTCAGTGTAAAATAACTCTGAAAGCTTTTTTAAGCTTCTAAAATAATATTTGTTTTAAAATACTAGGACAAAACAAACCATTTAAATGTGGTATTGAAAAGAAAATGAAGTTGGGACCAATCAGATCTCCTTTGGAAGGATATTCCAGTGTGGAGACGCTGGTTCTCTCCCTTGTGAATCATTTGTGTCTCCCACCGATGGTACTCAGAGAAGAGCCAGATGAACTGGCGCGATACACAAAGGAATGGTGCACCATGAAAATGGGGTGCTAAGTGCTCCAGATGATGCAGACTCAACTGCATGAAGATATAGGATTAAGACTTGCCCAGCTATCTATAAGAAGCCCATCCCTATAACTTGGCATTTACTCAGTCTAAAGAGCCAGGTGGCATTTCTTCCAAGGGCTGGGGAGAAACATGGATTAGGCAGCCATGGGTATCTAAGCATGAATTAGACACCCACGGCCTCCATGCCTTCTGGGTGTCTAAAAGTGACTGGCCAGCTTCTTCTGGAAGCACAGTGCTGGCCGGTTGGTCCTTGTTTGTTCTCATCCAGGCAGCAACAGAATCCCACAAGCCGTATGGTGCCTCTGGCTGTTTTAATGTCTCCCTCTGCCTCCAGACCAACATCTTGCTGTTGAAATGCAGTAACACAGGGAGGAAGTAGGTGGGTCTCCATCAGTGGGTCCCAGGGGACAATGTGGACCCCAGCCCACAGAAGGACTAGAAGTTTCAGAGGTGCATTTATGACATGGAAATTGGAGCAGAATTTTGCATGGTTTTCACCAGCACAAAGGGGCTGAGTTGCTTTATGATGCTGATATAAGCTGGATTCTGAATCCCTGAGCTTGGGGACTGTGGTTTGATTAAATTCAAACCAACTTAACTCACACAATGGATCCTGATCCTCCTAAGTGAACCAAGCAGAACAGCCTTTATGTGTGCAAGAGCAGAGAACTTAGTAGCTTGAGATTTTTGTAAATGTATTTTTACAAACCTGCAAAGGAGCCAGCAACTTAGTAAAATTTTTCATGGCCTTCTAACGAGTGAACTGGCTGAGAAGTCATGGACCACTATATCTTTCATCCACTAGCTTGATATATTTCCATGAAGAAATGAAGAAAGGGTCAGCCTTCATTTTCAGGCAGAAGGAAATGCAGTGATTTAGCAGAGGAAGAAACATAGAAGCAGAGCAAGTCAGAAGGGGTCTCCTGGGCGATCTAGTCTGACCCCCAGCTCCAGCCGGCTCCGCTCACAAGAAAGCAGCCTTTGGGGTCTTCCTCTGCTCCACCAGCCCACTGTGCTTCCATGCTGGTCAGAGAGGAAGGCTTTCTACTTCTTCAGAGGCCAGCATGGAAGAAAGTCAGTGGACTGGCAGAGGAGGCATTAAAAGGTCTAGCCCTCCTCTGTCCACACTCTCATGTGGACATCATTTCATTTATTTGCCTGCATGAATTCCTGTATACTTGTGGTGACCAGGGGAGTAGTTATACCAGTCTGTATTTGCGTTGAGACAAACCAATGATTCCCAAGCTTGAACATATGGGAAACAGCACTTTGTTGTAAGGTGGAAACAGATGCTTCCAGTATCCTCAGTTTGGCTATGAAAAACGAAGAGGAGAGAGTGTTCCAGTGGGTGGATGGAACTATCAGGAAGGCCCTCTTGTGTGCCATTACCTCACACCATACTATTGATAGGGAATGACTAATAAGGCCTTGGAAGACCTGGCTGGATTTTCTTCTCTGCATGTACTCCGTTCCCATGAAGAGGTATGCCCAGATCAGTGACTTCTGCAGGAACTCAACTGGTAGACTTCTCCAAAAGTGGGCAAACCTTACATGCTTTTGAAAAACACACCAGCCCCGTTTTCTTAGAAAACCACATGCATCCCCTGTCATTATTCACTTAATTTTTTACTAACAATGTCTTGTAAAACCAGCACTGTTAAATACTGATGTCCTGTCAGCCTGATGCAGGCACGTGAAATTTAGTATGGTGGAAGTATCAAGTGGGAATGCCAGACCTTCTATGGAAGCTCCTTAGATCTTTTGTGGTGGCTTTTTTCCAGGATGCATTCTACCATGTCATCGCTTCCATATTTTACTTGAGTGCAGCCGTTTTGCAAGCCTATGTGACCTATCTCATGAAGACCGGTGGAACATACAAAAACTACCAGATAGATATTGCAGCAGTGGTGAGTATACTTGACATCTTACAGCTAGGGTTGGGATTTGGGATTCCAATATGTTGGGATTCCAAGTATGTTGGAATCCTATCACCGCGCATCAGAAGCTTGTAACTCAGAGGTAGATATGCATCCACTGGCAGGAAGGAGATGCAGCGGTGGCATTCTCCACCACTGCTCCACGTGGGTTCCGCCCTTTCTCTAGGTGGCCATTTTCAGCTTTCTAGATTTAGCGTTAGGGAGAAGGAAGGAAGGAGCTGGGATTCTGAAGATTATGTTTGAGAGGCCAACTCCCTTTAAAACCCCCCTCTTTGTTATTGAAGTACCCTGATTAATCAGGCAGCTGCAGAAGATGATGACCCGAAAAAGAAGAAATAACAGAATCTGTAGCAGACAAGTAGCATTTTAGGATCAGAGGTTAAGAGTGTGGAGCTGGGATTCAGTAGTTCCAGGTTTCCCACTTTGGACCAGTCACAGGCTCTCTGCCCAACCTACTTCACAGGACTGTTGTTGTGTGGGTAAGACTGAGAGGAGGCGGATGATGTAAGCTGCCCTGAGTTCCTTGAAAGGAAAATAGGCAGGATATGAATTGGCAGCAGAAGTCTTCCTCCGGGAACCCTCTGTGAAAGATATTAAGAGACAGAGTACCTGGAGGAGGGCCTTCTCTGCAGTGGTGCCCCTCTTATGGAATGCACTCCCCAGAGAGGTCCACCTGGCACCGTTGTTATTTGTTTTTCGGTGCCAGGTTCAGACCTTTTTATTTCATCAATATTTTAATACATTTTAATATTGAATTGTATTATTGTATTTTATTAATTGCAGCCAGAGTGGGTTGTCAATGTATTTATGCTGTTAGCTGTCCAGAAATGTTAGTAATTGGACGGCATACAAAGTTAAATAAATAAATAAATATCAATAAAAATAAAGAAGAGGCATTCCATCTTATCCATGGGCCAAGGGCAGGATACCTCTTTGCTCTTTCACAGGATGAAATGCCTCTTCTAACCTTCTGTTATGACATGTATGCATGCATCACCTCATACATATATACGTGTATATGCACTTCTGAGCTGTTGTTTATATATTCTATGTGTTTAGCTGAAGGCCCTGATTGACTGCAAAGTTGCTTCTGGACAGAGAGGTCCGAGCACAATCAGTCATAGGGCGCTGGACTGCTCTTCCATCATCTCCTTGTTAAAGGATTTTCTGTGATAAGGAAAGGTGGAAGAAGCAGGGGGAAAACACGGGAGGGCTATAAATGGAAGACCTTGCCATTTGGACCTCCTGTAAAATTCTGTGAGTGAGACCATGGATTCACCCTATGAAAGCCTTGTCTGGAAGCCCCCTAAGTTTTCCCTTATGTGCTAATCAGCTATTAGTTGACTGTACCTACTTTTGGTTTCATCACAGAATTGAGATCAGAACACTCCACAGGAGCATTTCCTTTTCTGATTTCCTGTGATGCAATTTTCACAATACATACTCTGTTGTGTAGTGGAATAGTGCAAATATGCAGGAGAAGCTCACACTTTCATGCTCACAATTAACTCTTGCATTTCCCCTGCTCTAAGATAATTTGCTGGTTACCCACAGAAGAGAAAGTTCTGGGTCATGGTATTTTCAAAAAAGCCAGTACACAGCTCTGAATGGTGAGGGAAGAGCACATGACGAATGCCTCGGGTAGAGAGGCTTGTTGTTAGGAAGCGGCCCTTATACATGGTCAGGCTCTGGGCAGGTTCGCATGACATGAGAAGCCATCGTTAAAGTTTACCATTGTAGATCTTTTGTGCTGTCTAGTTTAGGGATGTGGTTGAAGCTCCATGGAATTCACCCCTCTAGCATTTGTGGACTTTCTCTTGTGTGCTGATGGATTCCTACCCTAAAACAGATTCCTCAAACATCCCTAGCCTGGACTCAGCTCTGGAGTTCCAGTTTGGTAGGATGAGTTTTCTGAAACCATGGAGATAATGAGCTCTCTCTCTCCTCCACCTCCTCCTCCATTTATTTTCTTTACTGCCCAGTGTCCAAAGATCTTTGGGCATTCCAAGGTCTCCGCACAATGCCATGGTTTCTTTGGTCCTTTTAACCAGGGATCACCATTGCGGACATGGAAACAACCGTCCCTTGCAAGAGAAGCCATGGAAGTGGCTACTTGTAGTTGTTGATGTTGATGCCCTCAGCCCTCTAGCAACAGATGTATCATTGCTAGCTTTGCTCCTTTTGGCTGAGCAATATGTCCTGGAAACAGGGAGATGGCACAAAAATACATGGAGGTAGAATGGAGGAATCACAGTGAAAAGAGTTCATTTTCATTTAATTAACATTGCTGCGTGCGCTGGAGTGACTGCAGACGTGCAGTATACCGAGGAGGGCGCAGAGGGGAAGCCCCCTCAGGACCACTCAGGAACAGGGAAAGGCTGTGAATTGTGCTCGCACAGGCTACTGGGATGCCTGGCTGGGTGAGTGCAGTGGTGCGTTCTGAAGCTGTGCTGCCTGGACAACCAGCCACCTGATTGTCTGACCAGTAAGTGCAGCCAAAAGTCTGCACACTGTGGAGACAGTGCGGGGTTGTTTGCCGGGTTGTGTGAACCCAGCCCCTGTGTTCATTTGGCCTAGTACTGTCTTCTCTGGTTAGCAGTGTGTCTCCAGGGTCCCGAGCAAGATGCCTGTCCCATCTGCTACCTAATTTCTCGGTGGAGGCACGTAAACAGTGGGGCCCCACAGGGAATTCTACTGGGAGCAATGCTTGTCATTGTGATTGGTTCATTAAAGATGGCACACAAATGTCTTAAATATAACTAACTAACTAACTGGCCAGGAATTAAAAGTGAATTCTGAGGAGGCTGGGTTTGCTGGTGGCACTCAGGGTGCTTATAAGAAACTGGGATTGTGAGGAGCATGGGAAAGTTCCCTCCAAACTGGGAGAATGGACATCGGAGTGCCAGATGAGGTTCAGTCCCAACATTCAGTCCCCAAAGGTCCCAACATTGCCTATATTCTGGCTTGCAGTGACTGACTTAAAAGGGGCTTTTAGGGTTGTGGAGGAAAGGTAGATGAACATGTTGGTCCAGTCTGTGGCTGGTGGCAAGAAAATAAATTTCATGATAGGCATAATTAGGAAAAGACTGGAACATGAGACTGCCGAGATCATGCTGTCCTTATACAAAGGTATGGTGTGGCTCCACTTGGAGTTCTGTGCATGGTTCTGGTCACCATATCTGGTAAGGGATGTGGTAGAGATGGAAAAAGTGCAGAGTTGGGCATCTAGCATGAGCAAAGGATTGGAGTAACTCCCCGAAAAGGGACGGTTATACCATCAGGGACTGTTTGGCTTAGTGGAAAGGCAAGTTGGGGTATACAAGATAGAGGAGCACAGAATTATAAATTGTCTAAAGGGAGAGGGAGACGTTTTGCTCTGTCTTCCATAACACTAGAAACCAGGATCATCCATAAGGCTGTTTGGTGGGAAATTCAGGACAATAAAAAGGATGGATTTCTTCACACTGCTTATAGTTAGATCAAGGAGATCACTTTCACAAGATACAATGGTAGCTACGAATCTGGATGGCTTTAGAAGGGGGTTATTCACATTCCTGGAGGATGAAGCTGTCAGTGGCTAGCATGCTGAAGACTGTCTGGTATCTCGATTGTGGTCGAAATGCCTAGTCAAGTCTTAAAGATGAAGATGTGGGGTGGTGACCAGGAATGTATCTGTAGAGACCAATTTCCTCACTCCACACCTCCTTTTATCTGTCTGGCATAATGGTGTCAGTTTCATTGCATAATGTTTAAAAGCCACAACTTATGCTGGGCTTGGTGAAGAATTCTGGGGTAGCCGCCCAATGCCCGCAGTGTGTCACTGCCATCGTACAAAGGGACACTTGTATTTCAGAGCACAACCCCAGAAATCAGACCTGGGAGAGGAGCTCTCTTCCACAACATCCCCTGAGCTGCTAGCTCAGGATATTTTCCATTTCCTGCCTCAAGCACATGCTTCCTGTTGCACTCGAGATCACAGCATTGGGCACAGGGAAAGAAACCTTTATCCACTTGAACCCTGTGCAGGCACTCAGACCGTGTACACTGAACTTGATGGACAGGAGTGAGTGCGCAGCATCCTGTATCTACGTGCATTCATCTGAAAGTCTGTAGGGACACCTGGTACCCATGGTGAAACCATCCCCTCCAGGTGCTTTATGCCCCATTTGGCTGGACAATCACAGGTGGTTTGGATCTCAACCCCTAGTGTTTGCTCCTTTGGCCACAGAGAGGACTTCTTGGAGTTGAAATCCAAAACACATCGGACCCAGGGGGCTTCTCTGGGTGAAGTCAGACAGTCCCACTGGTTTCAATAAGACTGTTCCTGATGAAGTTGAGGGCTCAGTGGAACCCTTAACGTCTACATTTGTGTGTAACCGTGACAGCAGCATTTAATGTTGCAATATGTATAAACAGTGTAATGGTAAAGTGTATGGGTTCTGTTGATGCATCATCGTTTGCGTGGCTGGAAGATCCTTACTAGAGAAGCATGTTCCTAGCTCAAAGGTTTGCTCATGCAGGGTTGTAGCTTTGCTTACAGTTTTGTCCCCACCATTCCCAGCAATAGGTCTCTGGCTCTCTTTCAACCATGTGAAGGTTGTGTCCTGTGAACGGGCACAACTAAGGTACTTATATTGTACCACTGGTGACCACTCTCTTTAGAAACACCTTTATTGAGTCATGATTTCAAGTTATGCCAACTGCAGTTTTGGATGGGTGATATAGCTAGGTGCTTTTTGAATGCAGATTATGTATCGATGATTTATATCACAGTGAAGACATAGTACCTATTAAACTGTCCTGCATATATTGATCCCAGAGAGAGATCCTTGAAGCCCTTGCTATCATATGGATACAGGAATGCCTTGGCAGAAACAGTTATTTTTCCTTTAGTTGTTTAATACTTATGTGACATGTAAAGTTGCTTTGTTTGCTTTGGCAGCAAAAAAGATCAGGAAGAGAGAATTAGACAAAATTGCTATAAACTTTATTGGAAATTGAGGGAGAAGTTAAAGATGAATTTCTGTTCATAGTATATTAATCCATTTATATTTATATTGTTTGAAATTCTTTATTTTGTTGTCTGTGTGCATACATTTGATGTATTTATCATGGCCTTTGACTAGTACAAACAACTTGTTTGAATAAATGCCTTTTTTAGAGCAGAGGAAATGCAGAATTTTATTTTAAAAGTGATAGAAACCTCTTTTTTAATTTGAGCATTTGTGCTTTTCCGCTGTACTACATTGCCACCTAGAGGTTATTTAGCAGAAAAAGCAGGAAAGGGAATACTTTTGTGTAGTGCTTGGATCTCAATTCTGTGATGAAACCTAAAGTGAATACTGCAGATTTAACAGCCTGGTGTGGAAAAGCTCTTTGTGAAGGGTAAGGAAAAGGAGAGATTTGAAGCAAGATGCATTGCTCAGGCAGGAAATTGGGGCATAACTGGGACTGGAGGAGGATATCTAGGAGGGAAACTAGCCCACAAATAGACACACAAACTAAACCTGCCAAATACAGAGACTAAATCTCCTTCCTTTGTTTTCTAGGTTTTCGCCTTTGCCGTTACACTGACCTATGTCATCCATATGGTATTCTCGCTAATAAGATGGAAAGCCTCTTAAAAATCCTGAACGTTCTTTTTAAAATGGATTTTGCAGGCATATTTGGTCTGTTACTATCCGTATGTGTCTAAGGACTGTCTGTCTTTGGAGATTTTGTATACCCAACCATGTGCTTTATTGTATTTTAACAGGAAAATCCATGTGTATCTATTTTTGATCAAACTCTTTTTCTCCCTACCTCTCTACTTCCCACATACACACAGACTGGGTCAGATGGTTTGCAGAATGGAGGAAGCTGGGGATCTCTCTGGCCTGTATTTGTATTAGAAGCCTTTTATGAAAAGGGAGGTCAAATTTGTATGATAAAACTTCACATAAACTTGTCAGCTGTGACCTAACGATTGTTCTTTTTGTATGCTTTCTTCACTGGAATATAACTCTTACATGTGCATAGTGAGGTGAGAATCATTTCCAGTCCACAACAAATTGTTGGGGTTAGCAAAAACCAAGCAAAGAAAACACCCAGGCATGAAGAGCTCCAACAGTTTTTCTGCAAATTGGGTAAATCAGTCTTCTGCAAACTGGCACTCTCCAGGTGCATTGAACTGCAAGCCCCATCATTCCCAGCTGTTATCCATGCTGGCTGGGAATAATGAGAATTGCTGTCCAACTCATCTGGAGGACAACAGGATGAGGAAGACAGCAGTAAATAGACACCTGGTAGAGACCTGGGAGAGTGCGATTTCTTTGCTGGTGGTCCATGTTTTAAAAAAATTATTCTTCCCTGCATTCCAAGAATGCTGATTGGCTTCCACCACAGGTTGAGCCTCACCTGATTGCTCCAGGTGTCATGAGCTGCTTCCTGTTAGTGCCCCTTCCATCACCCCAGTGGTAGATTTTTAAAAAATTGCTTCAGACATCCTTGCCTACAGTCCAGAAAACACAGAACGAAACCCTGTGGAATATCCTAGGAATACATGGAGTGCTTTAGCAAGGGTGCAGTCTTACATATGGGAAAGGGTTTAGTGCAAATTTATTTATTCGTTTGTATAAAAGTCACCTGTTAGCATCATTCACCTTTCAAATGCTGCAACTGTATGTTCAAATATTTAAAGAAAATTTATGATGGGAAGGGCAGAGGGAGGAGAAAAAATAACAAGGCAACCAAGACATACACTCCAAGTTCCAAATAAAACCAGTACCACCCATCCAGCATAGCTAGTTCTGCGTTTCCTCTTTAAGTAGAAACTTGGGTTCCTAGTTCCTTGGAGAGATGATGCTCTGAGAAGCAGTACTTGGGTCCCCTCATTCCAGGAATCCTTCAACTGGGAGGAAAGTCTCTCCTGTTCATGGGAATCTGAGATCCATGTAAGCATGTACTTGGGAGAGACAAACTGTCACTTTGTCCTGTGTAGGAAGCTCCATTTCAGTCGGTGGTGGTATATTTATTTATTACAAACATTTCTATCTCGTCCTTCCGACAAGCACTCAGGACAGCTTACACAATAATACAATATTGAAACACTAGCCTTTTAGCCTTGCGAATGGTAGTGGTATTAGTAGGCTTCCAATGTTTTAGTTATAGGAAGTAGTTCTTGACATTTCATTACACATTGTTTTGAGTAGATAAAACTGTTAAACCAAACCAGAGCGTAATAAATACTATATACACAAACACAATAAAATAATGGGGAAGGAGTATAGCCAGACAAACAGAAAAGCATTTAAAGACTGCATCTACCTGTTTTATGGCTTGGCCTCTTAAAGTATGAAAGACCCAACCAGTTTAACTAGTTATAGCACTATGAGAAAGAGCTTAACTTCTGGATGTATAGTGAAATGCAAAAACGAGAATGTGTGTGTGGGGTTTTTTTCCTTTCTTTCCAGATTTCTCAGTGGAGTTTCACAATCCTATATTAGCCTTCCCCGACCTGGCACTCTCCAGATTTTCTGGACTGCAACTCTAACAAGCCTTACTTTTGACAATGTTAGCTGGTGCTCTTGGGAATTGTAGTTCAACAACATCTGGAAGGCATCAGGTGAGGAAAGGCTGTCTTGCATGCTCTTGGAGGCACTATAAGCTACAGCAGAAGTTTGCTGGGCGTTTGGCACATCAAATGTGGTTCAGTGTAAGAAGATGTCATCCTGTAGCCCTAAAATCTAACTTTATAGTGATGGGGTCTGTGGGTTGGCAGTGACTGACTAGGAAAGAGATCTTGGGCTGCAGAGCTAATTGAAAACTCAAAGTTCAACTTCTGTGAAAAAGTGAATGCTGTATTAGATGTCAGTAGGAAAAGGATTAAAAATAAAATGACCAATATCACAAAGCCTTTATATAAATCTATGGGGCAACTGCACTTGGAAAGATCTGTATAGTTCTGGTTAGCACATCTCAGAAACATTATGGTTGATTGAAAAAAGGTCCAAAACAGGCAATCCGAATTGGGTCAAAGCAATTTCCCAATAAGGAAAGGCTTTTGTGTTGAGAGAGAATCTGTTCTCATTCTAAGTTATGAAACCATAGCTCTGTTGGGATATTCTTGTTTAGGGAGAAAGCGAGTGGGGGGCGCATGCGACTCACCTTTATACAACTATGCATGTGGTGGAGAGAGATGGATTTCTCCTTTTCTCAGAATACTAGAACTAAGGGCCATTGAACAACACTGAGTGGTGCAAGATTCCAGGGAGACAAAGGAGAGCAGCACAGAAGTTGTTCTGCCACAAGATGTGGTGATGGACACGGACCAACTCAGGTGGCTTAAAATGAGATTAGACACACTCATGGAGGGCACCAATGGCTATTAGTCGTGGCTGCCATATACTGTTTCCAGGACCAGAGGAATTATATCTGAGAATCCCTCTACCTGGGGATCAGTGTCCTGATTTGCTATGGCCTCTGTGTTCCATACTGGACTTCCCATGAGCACCTGGTTAGGCACTGGGGAACCAGGATTCTGGGCCTAGCAGGCCTTAGTCCTGCTTCGGCATGTCTTGCCATCTTTGTTTTCTGTGAGAGAAGTCCTTGCCTATGCCACACGCAGGACACAGGAAAGAAGTTCTTCCTCTACTCTAAATTTGGTACGAACAGAAGAGCCGTGGCAAATCACACCAAGGGTCCCAACGTTATCTGCATTGTTGCTAATGAGCTGCCTGTGGGTAGTGCAGAACTAAAACACAAGCGATTATTATGAAAGAGGGAGAAAATGTCTCCTTATCCATGTTCTCCACACCATGCCTAATTACGTGCATTTCTATCTTCTCTCCCTTTACTCATCGTTTTTCTTAAGCTAAATCATTCCAGGCATTGCAATCTTCCCTCACAGTGGAGTTCCTCCAGCTCCTTGATCATTTCTGCACCTTTTTCTCTCTACAGTGTCCTTTTTGGGGTCTGGTGACCCACTGTAAAGAGGACAGAAACCTTTTTGGCCATGGACACATCTGACAATTTGAGAAACTCTCCTGGGCATCATTACACCGTGGCTGCCGTGGGAGGTGTGGCAAAGGACCAATAACATGTCCCAAGGTCCGATTGTAAGGGAGAGGCAGTGAGCCAAAACCTGGACACTAAACAATTTCTTTCAACCTCAGGGTCAAACACCATCAAGAGCCCATTTCAGAGCCATTAGCTTCTGCTAAGAAGCTAAGTTACTTTAAAAAGTGGGAGGGGTGGTGGGCAGCTTGGTGGATGCCAGGGAATGTGCCCATGGGTGCGTTGGTGCCTACAGGTTCTGCCTTGCCTGCAGCAATATGCTAGGAACACTAGGCACGGACATGTGTCACAGCCCCACCTCGCCAATTCATACATGGCTATTTTTATCTTTTACAATCAACATGGCTAGGTGACTCCTTTGTACCAGCTGGGAAACCGCAAGAGGAGAAGGAACTTAGATGTTCCAAAAAATATTATCAGATGTCTGAAAAACGCTTTTCATGCCCTATGTGTTTCAGGAAGGACTTTCCTTTTCCGAGGCCCTCTTATCTTTCTCCAAATATGTCACAATATTCTTTGTGACACAGCTGAAGAAAGATAAGTGCACCCCGAGGAAGCATAATCCTTTCCAGAACACGTTGTGCAAAAGAAATGCATAAGAATATTTTCTGCAGCATACACTCCATTGTGCTACTTCAGGAGGTTCTGCTGGGAGATTCCAAAAGTACCATACATTGTGAAGACTTCTCTGCTAGCCAATGGCTTGCCTGTGCTTGCCATTCTAGAAAAATTCTAGGATCCGCTGTTTGGGAGGAACGGCCTGCCCACAATGAATATACAGAATTCCTGAACTTCTCATGACCCAGGAAAGGAAGGGCATCTGCTTGGCATTCTCTCATTTATCAGATGACAGCACAGGTATGCATGTTTGGACAATAAATTCTTAGGGAACAGGTAGAACAAAAAGATCCTGGGGCATCCAGAGGTAAGGAGAGGGCATCCTTAAATGTACTGCTTCTTTTGTGAAGAGTCCAGCCCAAGAGCCTAATAAATTCTGTGTGCTTTAAGCCTGCTTCTTGTAAACCATGAGAACTATGTGGCAAAACTGCTCGGGGGAGGAAATTCCTGATCCAGTTCTGGGCTCAGTCCCTCCAGCACACAGATGTGCACCTGTGGAGTGGCAGGTTATTAAAACACGAAGGACCTCTGCGCATTGTGCCAAGAGCCAGTTTGTGCTGGCAAAGACACACTTCTTTGGAACTTATCTCTTGATAGTTATAAAACAAGGATTTGGTTAAAAACAAGATGTGCAGTGCCTCATTCCAAACCAGACAGGACTGCTATGTAATATAACATTGATGTTATGCAGTACTTAATGTCTAAAATGATCTTTACTATCATCATCAAGGGTGCAATTCTATGCAAGCACAGGAAAAATAACTTGCAGCATTCCTCAGCTAGTTATAGTATGGGAAATGCTGGGAGTTGTAGGATATTTTCCTGCATCAATGTGCACAGGATTGTACCCACAACCAGATTGGTCCCAGAGCTATTTTATTTGTTTATTTATTTATTTGACTTGCATGCTGCCCTCTTAGCCATAAGGCCCTCTGGGCAGCTCAGAGCATGTTGCACAGCAATTGAAAAATAAAATTCATAAGACATTTAACAACTGGACCTGATGGCCTTCATGCCCCCTTCCAACTCTACTATTCTATGATTCTATGGGCTCATGATAAAATATAAAAAACTAACAATAAAAATGAAATCAGTAAGTAAAAATACGATAAGCAATAAGATAAGATAAATTGAGATGAGTTGAGATTAGATGAGATCAGTGAGACAGCAAGTCAGCATCCCTGGTTCCTTCTTGGTAGCCACACCATTGCTGGCCAGAGCGAAAGGCAGGTGGCCGGGTTGGCTGCCGTAGTGAAAGGGAGGCCCAGTTCAGGGACTGGCCCTTGGCCAGTGCTCAACTAAGCCAAGCCCCAGTGGGCTCCAGTTCCAACTTCCCAGGGTGCTACCCTCGACGTGTGTAAATGCAGCTGGCCTGTGAACGTATGTTGCAACGGGTAGCTATGCTTGAAGCGTAAGCATGCAAAAGCAGGATGTCGTGTGAAAAATAGGGAGAGTCGGGTGAGGAGAAGGCTTGGCATCTTTCCGGAGACGCGGCATTCCTTTGCTGCTGCCGTCACCGTGGCTCCCTCTGCACCATCCCTGGGCGGAGGGAGATGCCCGGCAGCTGACTCAGACGCAGGCAGAGTGTGTCGTTGTCATGGCGCATCAGCTGGCGCTGCTTCCCGAGTACTGTCTCACTAGCATAGGTCTTAAGGCTGGCACCAAGCGGGGAAAAGGCATGTAGGGGATGCTTCTGGCTGTCACTTTTTATCAAACAGCCTATGCACATTCTTCTGAGATTCAAACTATCAAATCAAAAAAAGAAGCAATAAACAAAACAAATCAAAGCCTTAACTTTGCAAATTAAGGATACCTTTTTTGTATGATTTGCGAAGACTGAACTATCACCTGCTATGTCAGCTCTGTGGACCTATGAAGATCAGGCCACGTGTGCTCCTTAGAAAAGGATGAAAATGTTTCTTTCAGATGAAGAAGTGAGATGCTTTTGACCTGGGCTCAGTGGTGTCATTCAGCCTTCACAAATGCCAGGCTGATCTCTCCCATCAGTGCCTCCCGAACGCTGCCATTCAGCAGCCCTCACTTCTTGTGTCAAGCAGTCTAGATGTTTTTTCATCTGTGGTATTGACTCTCTCTGAGGGTAAAGCTTAAAATCCCCCCTCTGCAGCAGAGAAAGAGAGAGAGCAAGGAATATGCTTGACTTTGTATGCTTCTCAGATAAGTATTTGACACGAACTCTTCTTGGACTAAGATAAAATGGAGTGGTTTCCTGAAGGGGAGTTTGTTCTGGCACTTGGGTGTCAAGCAGAAGATGGACTTCAATCTCCCTGACCCACAAACTATTTCTGTGCAGCCCAAGCAACATGCTTGGCTAGTTCACTAAGCTTTTATGAAGCCCGAGTGATGGACTCAGGACAAAACAGGTTTTGCACGCTCCCCATTCTTGAAGCCTGCAGCAAGAAGAAGGCTTGCTGGGTGACAGCTGAAGCCAAAGAGGGCACGTTCATCTCCCCGTGGCTAGCCAAGGCTGCTGATATCGATGCAGCCAATTGAGAATATGCAGCTTGGTCCAGCCTGCTCCCACCCTGACGTGCTCCAGAGGTTCCAGGCTTCGGTTTGCATCAGCCTCAGCCAGCATGGCAAAATGGTTGGTAATTCTGGGAATTGTTCTCCAAAATACATGGAGGGCTCCAGGATAGAGGCTGGTATGGATATGTCTCACCTGACATGAAGAGCCAAGCTTTATTTGACGAAAGGCCTATCCAGTGCCCAGGCCATGGGCTGGATGCAGCCCCTTCTGCCGCTATCTCCAGTCAGTGACTGAAGATAAGAGTAGTTGAAGGCAATTAAGCTTTAAATACCTTGCATATAATTGGGCTGTGCTTTGCAGGCAGGAGGGTGATTGTCTAGGTGATTCTTCCTAATTACAGTTGCTTAAAAATGAACTGGCTTTTGAAGGTCTGAAAGGAACGGCACTGGACTTACTCCTGAATCAAGCTGTGCTTTCTAGTCTGAAAGCTATTGGACTGGGGCTTATTCCTGAACAGACAAACAAAAAGCTATGCTTGTTTGATGGGAAATGGTTCAGACTGGTAAAAATTGCATCTGTTCTGGGCACCATATTGTGCTGGTGCCTAGGAATCATTTGCCACTGCTGCTTTAGAAAGCCCACAAATAGGATGTGGACAATAATGCTGTCTCCTGCTGTTGTTCCTTGGCTGCAATTCGGAAGGTTCCTCAAAGTCATGATGATTAGTAGTCACTGGTAGACCTAGTCTTCATTATTTTGTCTATTTTGTATTCACTACCACAAGATGTTCCCCTCTTGGATAAATTTGAAGGTGGGGTTTTGAGAGTGCCAGAGAAGCTGAGAGTGATGCCACTGGGAGGCCAGACTCTCTCATTAGACTGGTCCTAGCAAGATGGTCAAAGCAGAGACACCAGATTAAGATGCACCCACCCTCTCCAGGAGCAGCAGTTACATTAGAGGAGAGAATGGATGGGGGTGGAGAAACCCTTGAAGGGCAGCTGCTGGGCAGCAGTGGTAGCTGAAGGTGATCCTGATGGAGGAGCTTTCACAATGGCAGTGATGTTTACTCTAACTCTGGTTAGTACTGTGTGGAAGAAGGCAATGGTAAAACATTTCTGAATATTTTTACCTTGCGAACCCTGTGATGAAACAATCCAAAGTGAAGTAAGAGATGGTGCCAGAAGATGAGACCCTCGGGGCGAAGGCACTCAACGAGCTACTGGGGAAGAGAAAAGGACAAGTATGAATAGTGCTGTTGCTAATGATGCAACCACTTCAAAGCTGAAAGGAATCTAGCGGCTGATATGCACAGAGATCTGATGCTGCACAACTCATGCAGTTGGAACACAGAATGGCAGAAGTGTGAACCAAGGCAAACTGCAAACTATTAAGCAGGAAATGGAGCGGGTAAACATCGCAGTACCTGGTGTGAGCAAACTAAGATGAACCGGAACAGGACATTTTCAGTCAGACAAACAAAGTGTTTACTCTGAAAATTGCAAGTTCAGAAGATACGGATTGGCTCTAACACTGAGGCAATGTGTAGCACAAGCAATAAAATCCAATTAAATAATATCAATGAGAGTTTGTGGGAAACCTATCAACATAACCGTCATTCAAGCCTGTGCTTCAGCAACAGATGCGGAAGAGGAAGGGATGGAAAATTTCTATGCAGGTGTTCTAGAGGAAATCGCAGCAAAACAAGACATGCTGATAGTCCTCGGTGGGTGTAATGCAAGGGCAGGAAACAAAGCAGGATTAAACGTGGTAGGAGCATTTGGCCCAAGAGTAAGAAATGAAGCAGGAGAAAGACGCATAGAATTCATACTTCAGGCAACTGACCAGATGGTTGTATTAACTCCACTACCACAAGATGTTCCCATCTTCATTACCAAATGTCCAGTACAGAAGTCAAATAGATTATATAATTGGGTGTAAAAATGGAGATATTGTATTTATGCTGTCAAAACAAAACTGTATTCTTCTGCCATGGTAGTGTCCATGGACTTTTAATATCAAAAATCAGAGCAAAGCTGAAAAAGACAACTAGCAGAAGCATAATGCTAAAATGAAACTTAAATAATGTTGTTGGGTTTAAAGTCCACATAAAGAACAGTAATGCAAATCTGAACTTAACTGTGAATCAGAAGAGCTGTGGACTGAAACCAGAAACATTATAAGGGAAGAGTGCCAGTAGACAATACCTGTAGCAAGAAGAAAGTAAAAGCCTAGATGAATGTCAGAAGAAATCTGGTTGGTAAGGACAGGCAAGAAGCAAAAGCAAAAGGGGGACAGAAATAGGGACAGCATCCTGAATGCAACTTTTCAGCAATTATCGTGTAGAAAGAAAAATAATTATTATAATGACAAGTGCAAAGAAATAGAAAAACAACATGGCAAAAACAAAAGATCTCTTCCAGAGATCCAAGAAATGAACAGGAACTTTAAAGCTAGATTAGGAATGGTGAAAGCTCAATAGGGGAATATGCTATATGAGCAAGATAAAATAAAGAAAACGTGGAGACTGTATATGGAAGAAATATGCAGAAAAGATAAAAAAGAGAACAGACTCCTTCAAGGATTCCTATGAAGCACAACATCCATTATTAGAATATGGAGTGAAATCTGCTCTGAAAGCACTTGGAAGGAATAAAGCACCCAGAGAAAATAGGGTACCAATAGAACTATTCCGAGCTACAGAGACTAAATTGATCCAAAGCCTAACAAGAATATGCCAACAAATATGGAAAACAAAACAATAGCCCACAGACCAGAAGCGTTCAATACACATTCCAGTCCACAAGAGATGCTAAGGAGTGCAGCAACTATAGAATCATTGCATTACTTTCCCATGCAAGTAAAGTGAAGCTCAAAGAGGTGCAAAAAAAGAATTGTACCTTACATGGAGTGAGAAATGCCTGACAGTCAAATTGGATTCTGAAAAGGAAGAGGGCCCTTGAGATCATACCACAAATATACGCTGGCTCCTGGAGCATGCCAACGAATTTCAAAAGAAACCCAGTCTGTGCTTCGGAGAGTACAGCACAGCAACGTCTTTGTGGACCATGAAAAGCTGTGGATGGTCCTGCAAGAAAAGAGCATGTGCCCTCTGGGATGACGGAGAAGAGATCCTGTCCTTCCTCTTTGGGACAGTCTTCCAGTTACTTGTAGAGTGTTATCATATCACCCCGTCCTGCCCCACGCAGTCTTCTCTTCTTGAGGCTGAGTGTGCCCAGTTCTCTCAATCTCTCACCAAGTGTGGGCTGACATTAAAAATGGTCAGCTATGAAAATTAAAATAAATTTTAAATTCTGCTTTACAACTAAGTTGTTGAAAGGAATTAGCTGAGCACAATATTCAGCATTTTTTAAAAGATCGGACATACAGACTTTAAAAAAAAACAGGCATATTCCTAACAAGGCATTTCATTCGATTCAGAATCATTTCTATGACGTTTCATTTCACATCATCACAGTGAATGATCTGATGGTTCACAATGAGGGACTGAAGCAGTACAGGCCCTATGGCCAGCAAAGAGGGTGTGCATTTGCTTAACATTTGCATGTGCTAGTGAGACTCTCCTCACCCTTCACAGAGTGCAGCTCCAGGATCCCAACCCGCTACCTAACAGTCAGCACAGGTTACGGGTGAGCCAGGTTTAGCCTGCTCTGTAGCCTTTGCCAACATCCTTCAGCAACCATCGCTCCCATGTCGATATGGATTATGCCAAAAAGGCAAAGGAGAAGCCTGCCATCTGGTGGCTGTGCTGGGTCCTAACCGTTGCTGTGCTTCTCAACCCGAATTGTTTGGGGAGCCCATAAAGGGATGCCTCCTTTGTGTCGCTCTATTTGGCACTGATCAGGCCCCACTGGGAGCACTGCGTTCACTTCTGGGCACCACATTTCAAGAAAGATGCAGACAAGCCGGAAAGGGTTCAGAGAAGGGCAACAAGGATGATCAGGGAACTGGAATGGCCTAGGGAGATCGTGGGCTCTCCCACACTGGAGGCATTCAGGAGGCAGCTGGACAGCCACCTGTCAGGATTGCTTTAACTTGGAGTCTGGCACTGAGGAGAGAGTTGGACCTGACGGACTTTTGGCCCCTTCCAACTCTACTATTCCATGAACCTATGATTCCTTCTCCTTGATGTTCATTCATTTGTTGGTACAGTTGCTTCCAAATGGATATATTACCAAGGTGGATGAGCTTGGCCTGGTTTGTAGAAGGAAGCCATTGTCCATAGACAATTGAGTAATCCCCTACTGACTCCTGGCTGGACAGTCTCGAGTTTGTCTTGCGGGGAGAGTTCTTGGGCAACGCACCCTCTTCGGTGCCTCCCCGTCCACTCATGAGCCTGTGCCCTCACTACCATTTTCACCAGCTTTCTGCTACTTTCTTGCCACTGCTTTCTGGGCCACAGCAAGAGGTGCGTGAATAAGTAGGTTGCAGTGATGAAGAGCAGATGTTACAGAGGGCTCTGGTTTTCCCCTCCTGCATCTTGTGGAAGTTCCTACCGTTGTTGTTGGAGTAGCAATGGCAAGGGAACCCCCATCCCAAATAGTGAAAGCTGAGGTTTCATTTGCTCTTGGGAGCTTTTTTTTAAAAAGCAGTTACTAGGTGGAATAGCAAGGATCACTTAGGGTACGTGGCTAATCAGCAGCTCTGAACGCACTTGACAACTTTGGATGCAAGCAGGGGTCAGAAGTGTGTGTAAATGCGTGGCAGTGCAGGGAGGACAATGTTGACTTGCCCCCTGCCAGAGAAGTGCCTTCTTAGCTTGTTTTTCTTGTGTATAAAGCAATGCTTTCCGTGTTCAGTGTGTTCTGCAGTAGCACTGGATTCATTCTCTTAGAAGTCTGGCCTGTATTGCTTGGCTTAGCCTGGAGATGTTGCCTGTGAACCGTTGCTGTTTCAGATCTGTTCAGTGTATACACTTACAACATATAAAGTTTACTAAGCCTTTCACTTTCTGGATCTAGCTTCCTTTATCCAGTCACTTCTAAATATAGTTATTGCTTTTATTGTAGAACACATTAAAATGTATTACATGTTGTGTATGGCCCTGGTATCTGTCTGTCTAATCTCTATCAGAAGATGAAAAATAAAATCTACAAAAGCAGACATCATGACTGATGCAGCAATCACACCTTACACAGAATACTTATTTGATGGTACATAATACAGTTGAACAAAATGTTTCTCAGAATACATATCCAAGATGAAGTAGTTAAGATCTGGTTGTCTGGGTAGCAGCACCTCAATAGGTCCGTAATAGAGCTGCCAGGTTATTAACAGGGACTGACAGATATTCCCATATCACACCAGTCCTATATCACTTATACTGGCTGCCAATTGAAGGTCAGGCCCAATTTAAGGTGTTAGTAATAACCTATAAGGCCCTAAATGGCTTGGGTCCTGGATACCTGGAGGAGTGCCTTCTTCCCCATGTGCCGGTCTGCCCCCTGAGATCGGAGGCAGAGGCCCTTCTCTGGGAACCCTCTTTGAAGGAAATTAGGAGGGTAGTTACTCAGAGAGGGGCCTTTTCAGTGGTGGTGCCCTGACTGTGGAACACGCTCCTCAGGGAAGTTCGGTTCCTCTGGTGTCGTCGCTCTATTCTTTTTGGTGTCAGGTGAAGACCTTTTTATTCTCCTGGTATTTTAACAATTAATTGGTTTTAGCCTTGTTTTTACTACTATTTTGGATGCGGTATGCTGTGTGTTATGGTTTTGTTCTTGGTTTTCTGTTCCCTGTAAGCCGTCCAGACTTTTTAGTAATGGACAACATAGAAACATTTTAAATAAATAAATATCAGGGGCTGTGGCAGCTATAAATCTGGCTTGGCCAAAGGACTACTAAGCCATCTCCAACTTTGTTACCGTGCAGACTGAGCTTCTTTCGTTGGTTTCTCATGTGATCTTGGACCAAATTCAACAGTATAGCCTTGCTATGACTAGCAGCTCCTTTCTATACTAAACATGCATGATGGTTACCGTACATGCTGGGAACTGCCCTTGGAGTTTTCTGCCTGAAATCTATGCACTCTGCCACTGCACTATGGGCCTTTTCCGTAAATCGCTCACACATTGGAAAGAACAAAAGGGTACTCAGAGCTAGGAAGAGTGGCACCCTTTCTGGCTCCAGCCACTGGGAATCCCGCCTCCACCATCATGCGCCTGCACTTCTCCTGGGCTCTTTTCCTTGGACACACTATGGTGTGCCAGGCTTGAGATACGGCTTTTAACATATTAAGTAATTTTGCAAATAGATTTGAAACAAGTATGTTGTAATATTAGGTATTAAAACACTAAAATGGCAGCAGCTGACATGGAACTATTTTTCATCTCCTGAGCATGCTCTCAGTGCATCTTCTTAATCAGAAAATGTCTTTTTATTGCAGTTTTAAAAAATTTGCTGATCCCAAGTGGCCACACAATGGGAGCCATAATTTCGTTGTACTAAAAAGCTAACGGAGTATTTGAAATTCCTTCAGGGAACAATATGAGGCTGTTAAAAGCATCAGGGTTCTTCTGCATCAATAAGGTTGAACTTGGGGAGATTGTGCAGACAAGTAGATTGAAATTTCAGCATCCTGCTGCGTATATTTCTTGAATCTCATTTTGAAGCTAACTTTACACATATATCTCATTTTTGTGTTATACACTAGACAATGTAACTAAAGTTATGGGGAACAGAAATGTCATCTGTAGAGCAAGGCAGAAATTATTTCTCTTAAGCACTTCTTAAGGGCACTATAGCACTGAAAGTATTCTGCATCTCTCTTGCATGTTTGCAGAAAGCAGCAAACTTTTGTTTCGAGTCACAGAGTCTCCTCCTCTCACTTTATCTTCTTCCAATATATACATTCCCCTCTGCACACTCTCTTAAACCGGCTGCACCTCTATGGAAGTTTGGCCAGCCACTCAACAATGGTCTGGGTGCTGGTTTTTAAGGGACAGTCCAGGAAAGTTTGCCATGACATGGCTGGGCTTATAATCTCAGAAGCACCATTTGGATTAGCTGCACTCTTGGAACACAGACAGGAAAGTGTGCCAGAAGGGTCCCATTGCTTTAGGCAAGGCAGGCTGCACCCAGTGTTGACGTGGTTGCAAGGGACCTGGGAATGCACACCTTCAACTGCCTGCTGAGGCCACTTGAATTGGCAACACATACAAAGCAGTTTGATACCAGGTCAAGGTGCTTGACCCAGCTAACCTGATGTTACCTATTTCAGGGTTTTTTGGACTCCAGCTCCATGTGAGCTGTTCAAATTGCAGAAACCAGAAACCGTGAGAATGCCTTCTGCCACTGCGCATGGCCTTCCCATATGGGGGCTTCCCCAAGTGTTTTGGCACTGCCAGAATTCCTGCCCACTGTCTCCTGTGGTTATAGTCATACATGGTTTCCTTCATTGCACAGAAAATATGCTTATCATACCTTCCTGCCCAAGTGCTAACTTGGTCAAGTGCTAACTCAAGTCACTGTGCCAAACTACCCATTTCTTGGCGATAGTAAGAAGCCGTTTCAAACATGAGAACAATTGATTACAGCTTTATTTCTGCCACATGGTTGGACAGTTTCTCAAGTTATTCCTTTCCCCGTGGAACAGAGTAGATGGCATTCGCAAAATAAAATCATTTCTGCTTCATGGCCTGTGGCAACATCAGCCAACTGCACTGAGAGCAGAATTCAGAATTGTCAGCTGAAGACAGATGGCCAAGATGTTCTGAATGGCTAGTTACAATGGTTGAAATCCCCAAGAGAAGCCTGTAGGACCTTCACCCCCTTTGCCCATCTTGCAAAACATTTGGGTACCCTGGCACTCTGCTGGCTCTCCTTCGCATCATACATCCAAGAGGTGAGCTGCCAGGCTACCAAATTGTCCTTTTGACGCTAGCCCAGCGACTCTTCTTCATCCCCTGTGCGATCTTCACTTCATTCCAGTCCAGTTTGACATCAGGAACTTCATCCACAGGCTCCGGATCTTCTCTGACCGCCCCATGGGGCTTTGCAACAACGATAGGCAGGGGGCCACACTCCTCGCGGAATTCTACTACATAAAGCCTTTTCTTATCTGCTAGGTCTTGGTGAGTTTCCTGATGGGAAAAACGGGAGAGGGTTCTAAGCCACATGAAATCCAGTTTTATCTTACTTCAAGCCCACATTGAACATTCAGTTCTTGGCTTTACTATAAGCAAGAAGATAGATACGTGTTCTTTCTCTAAACTGATGAAATGAAGTTTTAGGGTCTAGTATGACTTGTGCAGGATTCTCAAAGCATGGCAGGCATCAGCTGTAACTCTGATAATCCTAGATTTTTAAAATGTTTAGGTCAAATGTCTTGCAACAATGAAGACAAAATACTTAACAGACAGATTGTCAACCCACATGGATGCAAGGGTAAAATTAAACATGGGCAGGTGCTACAAACTCAGACAGTAACAGTAAATGTCGAAATAATTGCATTTTGGTTTGTCAAGTCTCATGACTCTAGGGTGACAGCAGCACAATACCACATAATGAGACAGAAGCCATTAATTTCTGGAAAAAACAACCAGATATAAGAAACCATTATCAATTCTTGTGATTCCACAGAAATAGCTTGGTTGTCACTCCTTCCTCGATTTCCTTATTTAGAAGGCTCTCGATATTGCAGGGATGAGGAATGGTGGTTGACCCTCCAGATGTTGTTGGACTTCAACTCACATCATCTCAAAGCACTGGTTATACTGGTTGGGGTACATGGGAGTTGCAATCCAACATCTGGATTGTTGCACATACTCCAGACCTGGTGTTATGTTTTGGTTTTTTACAATGCCAGATGACTTCTAATCAAGTCTATTTTTATTGTCACACAAACATAGGGGTTAGAAGCTATTTCAAAGTAAAAGTTGAGATTTCAGGAAACTGTGTACTTTTATCTTTTTTTCTGGTATCTTGTGCACACAACCTTGGCTGTACCCCACTGGTTTTAATGGCTATATTTTAAACATTAGAACTGAATGCATTCTCCTCTCATTTCCATCTGCTTTGGAAGCTTTTCACAGCATTGCACCAGCAGTCAAACTAACAAATGAAGAGTTTTCCAAGTTCCATTGAGAAGCCTGACTCCCATCTGGGTGTCAAAGAAACTCTCTTCAAACCCACAGTAAATTTCCCTTCAATGCTAATTTGACTTGCCACAGATTTGAGCAGAATCTGTTCAGTACTTTCCCCACTGTTGCAACATTCCTTCGAACACAAATTGGATAGGTCAGATGAAGATTAGCTTATTTCTCAGACCTGTTAGAAATACTGATGATGAGGGCAAGCGATCCATTCAGTGCACCAGCTTTGCAGAACCATGTGGCAACATCATCAAGGCTAAGATCTATCTATTTTATGGCTTCTCTAATGGCTTTTGGATTAGGAAGGATGGAAGAGAGGGGAGACAGGTAAGCTCTGTGGTAGAGCACATGACATGTGTAGACAATTTCAAGTGAGACGCAGGAGAGTTGCTAGCAGTCAGAACAGACAATACTGGGCCAGAATTCATGGCTCATGGGCTACCTGCTCCTCCAATTGACTCAACTGCCCCCAAATTGGCTATGAGCCTGCATTCTACAGCCAGCATGGTCTATTGTGGTGTGCCACTAAATTCTGGCAACCCATGGCTGATTCCTCCCCTCCCCATTGACACGCTGCAGATTGTGCGGCCCTCCATGGTGGCTATGAGTGAAACTGGTCTCCGACATCCTTCCTGAAGTTGTTTATACCTGGGCTTTAATGGACAAGTATGGTGGATCTGGAGGAAATCAAGCTTAAGAGCAGGGTCATCAAAACTGCTGAAGCTTCAGCTGGTCATAATTAACTGGTGCCCCACTTATTTCAAGAGGTTTAATTCCCTCTGGATCCAGCAGACCAGGAAGAAGGCAGCTTTCAGTGCTCCCCTCCCTCCATTTCCCCGCTCAGTTCTTGCAGGACTATTCATCAAGGGAGAGGGAGGGTAGTCACTAGGACAATAGTGCCTGAGCACGCTTCACCTGGGAGGGGAAAGAGCTGGCGGAGAGGGAAGCCTTTCATCAGGACAGGTGGGGTGGCCCCACTTCCCTGTCTCTTTCCCCCCAGTACACTATTCCAACTCCTCTGCGAAGTTTCTCCCTGGCTACTGTTTTGCCTTTTTAGGGTCTGGCACAAACTTAATATATTAATGTATATAAATCGTCTTCTTCCCCAATTTCTCTTGTAGGTCACACACAATCATTTTTATGGCTGGCTGCAGACTTAATCATGATCCATGCTAATCAGTTTTTGCTATTATGCTTTAGAAACCAATTTCAAAGCCTGGTAAGTAGCAAAGCTTGGTGGGTGAATTTGGACTAATGAAATGCATAATCTCACAGTCCATTCATGATACCTTAAATTAGGTTAAGGGACTGGAAATATTACGCTGATCTTGCATTCTTCTTCCTTTCAAGAAACCATTTTATCTTATGGTGTGAACATTTAAAAAAATAACATCCCTTTCCCCTGCCTCTGACTCCCATCTTTTGGCAGAATATTTAAAAGTATAAAGTATTTAAAACTGTTATACTCTGGACAGCAAGACTCACTGGGGAAGACCATGATGGTAGGGAAGTCTGAAAGCAGGAGGGGAAAAGGAAGACCAAGCATGAACTGGGTTGCTTCCATAAAGGAAGCCACAGCCTTGAGTTTACAAGAGCTGAGCAGGGCTGCCATGAACAGGACAATCTGGAAGGCTTTCATCCATAGGGTCGCTGTAAGTTGGAGAAGACGTGACGGCACGTGGCGACACAAACACCAGCTAAGTAACTAAAAGCGAAGACTGCTGAGTAAAAGCAAGTCTTATGTACCTGACCAACAGGTCTTAAATCATCCACTGTGTTTTTACCTGCGTTGATAATCCCTGGAAGAGTGCTCTGGTGAGGTTCCGTACATTCCTGGCTCCAGAAGTTTTGGCATACATATCTTTAATCCCAATTAGTTTACAGAGGGTGATAATTGCTCGGTGACAATGAAGACCATATCCTGGAAAAAGCAGTTGATCATTGTTAAAAAGCAATTTAGGGAAATAAATACTGTAAGCAACTGCTATTAGGGTGGAGTAACAGCCTATGAAACTTGGTGTCTGCAATCTCAGACTGTTTATCAGTGTCTTCAGTGAAGCACAGAACAGGTTCAGCTTGCGAAGGGTTCCAAAACTGGATGAATCTCCTGCACGAGGGCATCTGGTCGACTGAGGATGCATCACAAGACATCCAGTAACAATCAATCACCCTTACTGCATTCCAGCTCATCTTGAAGCCATTCTTTGCTCTTACAGCCACTCTAATACGATTGCTTTAGAAGGGGAAGTGGCAGCTGGCTGCAGAAGCAAGAAAACCTTCCAGAAGGAGTGGTGTGTTTATGATGGGTAGTGGTGGTCCACCTTGGGGGATGAAAACTCTGGCTTGCCACCTCCATCTGTCTTCAGTGTGGCATTCTATAAAAGCCAGTGGTGGAAGCCACGCTGTGCATGCAGGAGGTCCCAAGGTGCACCCGGATGCGTTCGTGTCTAAGGAAGCAAGGGACAGCGAAGCCATCTCTGCCTGAGATCCTGGAGAGAAGCAGCAACCGTAGCCACAATATTTGGGCTAGATCAGGGGCAGGCAACCTGGTGCTGCTCAAAGCTTGTGGTTTGCAAGCCCGTTTGACCCAGCCAGCGTGGCCGGGGATCATAGTCCAAATCACCTGCAAAGCACCATGTTGCCTACCCAAAAGCCAGGTGGGGGTGTTGTTTGACTCATTATTAGGCAGCTTCTTAGGCTACCAAGTTGCTGACCCAGTGTTTTTTTAAATCAGAAGCTTTATTATTTAAATTAGTGAGAGTTATGGGTTAATTTATAAATTAACCATCTTTTAGCCACTGCTGCAGGGAGCCAAATGTGCCCCCATGCAGAGGCAGCTGGTGCCTCGTCCCAATTCTGCAACTCTTGCGATTCCATTCCCAGCTCCACCCACTCCACCTCCTGTTTACATGTCCAGCCTCAAGCTCCCTGAGCAACTCCTGGGCCTCCAGCCTGCTCTGCTATTCTCATTCATTGGAGTCCTTGACAAGGGGAGGGGGCTACAAATGTAGCTGGACTCCAGCTCTCATGGCCTTTATCAGTGGCTTCAAGGACTATTGCTTTAGAGGAAGAGGTGCAGCGTTTAATGGCAGCAGTGGAAGTGAAGGAAGGGACTACCCCATGGAGAATGGTCAGTTTGCCCAGGGGAGAGGCCCTCTCCCCAAGGCCAAATCCTTTACCAGTTGTGCAAGCAGAGGGGGGCTACTAAGATGTATGTCCCATTGGATGCTGCCCCCCACACTACAAAAGTGTTTCTAATTGTGCTCTGCTGTATAAAAACTCAAACTACTGACCATGACATCAGCAGGTATGCTTCTGTCTAAATATGCATAGGAATGCACCTGAGGTCATACCAAACCAATTTCCAGATTATTTGTAAAGCGACCAAGACTTCCTGCACAGCAAAGGATCTGACAACAATCAGAGATTTATGCACTACCTGGGAGTAAGTTGAATAGACCTGAGGGGGTGGCAGCGGGGAGAGAACTTGTCTATGCTTCCTTAGTGCCTGCCCCAGCCTGAATGGATGCTTCTGGAACTTGCTTCTGGTCCTGCAGAAGGTGATGGTGCACCCTGGTGCCTCCAGAGTCAGATCAGTGATCAAAGGGAGGTACTCTTCTGTGCAGAAAGATCCCCACTTTGGTGAAGGGTGGGAAATCCCACCCAGTGATTGCCAAGGACGGAGAAGAAACACTCACACTCATCTCTCCCGTCTCTGCTGCCTTTATACCAGTGGCAGAGCCACAGTGTGGTTCTGCAGATGGCTGGTCAAGGGCACCACTCAAAGCCATCTGCCACAAATGAATCAAAAAGAGGGCTGCCCTTTCGAAATAACTGAGCTGTGGTGGAAACTCCCCCCACCCTTCCAAGTAGGCTGGAGAGAACAAGGGGAGTCCTTGGCACTCCTAGGAGGGACCGTGCCTTGACAGTGCAAAAAGAAGACTTGCCATGACATCATTGCAAAAATGACAAGTTCTGAATGACGGGCGTTTCTAGAGCTTGGTGTGCGTGTGTGCGTGCGTGCACGCATGTGTGCATGCACGCACTGAAAGAATGAGAGAGAGAGAGGACCGTGTCTGTTACGCAAACAGGCTGCCGTGTCTTGAAAGGATTGGTTGCGGCTCAGTTGCTAAGCAAACCCCCGAACTGCTTCCCTTTGCCACGCAGAGACACCATTTGCTCAAAGCATTCATCCTCTGCAAAATCGACCTGAGCAGCGCCCCGTGCACAGGGAGCGCGGTCAAGCCTGGGTCCTTCAGGCTTGCTTTGCAGGAAAGCAGCTCAGTGCCTCCCTGCCTCTTTGAGGCCACCGCAACAGCCGTGTTACAAAGTGCAGTGACTCTTTGTCCCTTGTGAAACGTGATGTGTGGCTAGGCACTGCAATATTGTGAATGGGAGACTGCAGGGGCATACACACAAGCTGCCCTGGGATTACTGAAGGAAAAGCAGGATAAAACAACCGACTGATCGTGATTGTCAGTTTCCCCTTCAGCTACTGAGGCATCAATGGAAAACAAAACAGACTTGATAATGGGGCCCAGAAGGTCTGAGCACATGGAAACAGCTCTAGCCTATTGAACTGGCTGCCTGTGAGTAGCTGAGCCCTATTCAAGACACTGGTCTGGACCGATAAAGTGTTACGCAGTTTAGGATTGCAACACTTTCCCATACACTACAAACAACCCCTTAGGATCTCCTCCATGAGAGTCTGGAGGACGGCAACAAGGAAAACGGCCTTCCTGGTGGTAGACTGCTTGGCACCAACATGATCGTCTTTCTGGCATCAGAACAAGCCTTTCTTCTACATCCAAACATTTGACAGCATAGGGTTTTTTTTTTAATTTTGTCAATCAGTTTACAGTCTTTTATCAATCGGTCTTTTGTCTATTACGACTGTTTGGTAATCTGACTGTCAATGTTTTAAGCTTGTTGCAATTTCTTTACATGCTTGAATGCTAAAGGTTTTATATTGTTTTATCATATTATAAAAAACTTAGTCACTTTTGGCTACTGGGTAGGACAGAAATGTAACCAAGGGATTGAAAACGTATATATATGTTTAATATGTTGTAAGCCGCCTAGGAAGGCCTTCTGGCAGTTATAAATATGTGCATAAATAAATAAATAAAATCAATATGCAAGACAACCTAGTCCGTATTAGTGTTGATCTCAGTTCTCCAAGTGCTGGATCCTCTATGGCTCAAATGGAACTATCCATGTACCTGTAAGCAATACTGACTCGCTTGGAAGAACATCAACATTTGCGCAAGTACAAGATGTCGAGGAGCATCCGCCCTTGCCAAAAAGAAAAAAGGGCTCTTTGAGTACTGAGCCCGCTCCACATGTGCAGAATGCTGACGGCTTGTTTGGTGGCAGCAGAAAACAGACATGGACCGAGAGGAGCCGCAGGAGCAGTCCTTGTGGGAAGAGTACTGCACCCTGCCACGTGATTTTGCAGGCCACCCACACGCCCACCCCGGGTCATGGATGCTTCGGTCAGCACTCTTCCCAAATAATGCCACTGAACCTCCCACCAGTGCTCACCTCGGCCCATATTTGCCATGGCATGGCAAAACCATCGGGGACAAAAGGGTTAACATGAGCTGGGGTGCAAGCTAAGCGACTGCTGAAGCCTCTTGAAATGGCTGAAGGCTGCGCAGATCCATGGTCGTGACACGCAGATGTCAACTGCATTGAGCAGCCCTTGGAGGAAGGCACAGACCCAGCTCTGGGGTGGTGCAGACCTTGCCCTGGGCTAGGAAAGGCCCCCCAAAGCAGAGAGGCCTCTTTCTGCCCAAAATGGCCCACATGCACTTGAGGTTACCATTCCCTAGACACAACTCCAGCAGCGTGGGAAAAAAATCTGTGTGTCGCCTCTAGCCACACGTCTCTCTCTGACTGAGAGTAACATTTTCACTCAGTTCACATTCCAAAGAAATCTGGGGCAGCGGAGGATGGTTTCCCATGTAAACACAACGACATCCACCTGTTAGAAATAACCTACAGAAATTCAGGGTTGGAGTCAAGGTGGAAAAACAGTTCTTCCAAAATGGCATATTTGGGGCTGCTACCAAAGGAAACGCTTGATAAATAGCCTTTACAGGGATCAGTCTGACATAATTATGTTGAAAATCCGATCCCATCTCCAAGCATGAAATCGATACTTTCTCAAAATGGCAGAACAAATGGCCTGAGATGGCAATCACTTGCTTTTCAATTATGGGCAAGGGTTGGGGAGAACCCTTGGCCTGCTAATAGATTCCCTTTTCTCCATTTGCTGAGCACCAAGCTTGCACTGCAGATGGGAATAATCTTGAAGAGCTGCCTTAATGGCTTTTTAATAAAAATGCATTAAATTGCACTTAGGTTTTTAAAAGATTTATAGGCCTGAGTTACATGAAGCAAGTCTTCTTCGTTGGGTAACTTAAGAGATCTGTTTCATTCTAAGTAAAAGCCTTAGTAAAATATTTTCATTTAAGAAGTAATAGATGGCAATTCCACAGGAAAAAAATCAGTATAATACTCTGGAAAGAAAAAGGCTTGCACTTTCTCTTACATCCTAACCTTTCCAAGTACAGCTCAGGATTGCAAGCTCTCATTGCGCTCAACCGTGAAGGCAGGCAGTGTTATATAACAGTATAGTTGGGAGGGACCAAGAAGGTCTACTAAATGCAGAACACTGAATTAAACCATCCCTCTCAGATGGCTCTCCAGCCATTATGTTCCCCATGTTCACAAGTAAAAGCCCTTGACAGGCAATCCAAATGTTGTGCCAAGAAACTTTGCAGCTCCCATAAATTATGCCAGTCGAAAAACCTGAGTGTTCTCTCATTCTGCGTAAGGCATTCTTCTCTCCACATCCTTATGAGGAAGAGCAAGGACGTGGCAGTTCACCTACCAACTGCTGAAAATCTGGCTCACCACCCCTCTTGAGTCTAAGGTTTCAGGAAGGGGTGCAGACACATTTTCAGTGTTTAACTCTATAGTTAGAATCCTGCTTTCTTTTGTGTTCCCACACTCAGTACGACGACTCTGGACACTTCCTCCTCCTAGAAGTCAGATTTTGCATATTGTGTTCTTGTGTTAGGAGTGTGCATGTGTGTGTTACCACCATCACCTTCACAATCAGTGTGATATAGCTATGGTCTATGTGGCCACCCACCTGCCTGACTCTCTTCCTGAACTTTATTCTTCAGATTCTTGCATTTGGTGCTTCCCTTCTTACCTACTTCTGCGTGACCTTTTGCAAGGGCTACCTGGGTGTTCAAGGGACCTCAGTGGATGAACTGCAGTTCCCTGCATGGAGTGCTTAGCCTACTGAACAATACCTGTGTTATCAGCAATAATGCCAGTAATGATGAAATCTACGCTATTCCACAATCCAGTGCCTCATCTATCATTCCACTTATGCAAATCTATGGTGATACTTAAAATATTGTATATACTTCTGGTCACTACACCTAAATAAGCATACTGGTTTTAAGTGATCAAGGGCCTGAAGCAACTGCTCTAGGAGGAAAGGCTGCAACATTGGGGGCCATTTAAGCTTAGAGAAAAGGCAAGTTAAGTGGAGACATAACAGTGATGGGTGAAATTATGCATGGTATAGAGAAAGTAGATAGGAGCACATTCCCCCACTCCTTAATATCTGAACCCAAGTTCATCCCAACAAGCTTAGTGGTGGGAGATTTAGCACAGATAAAAAGAAGAACTTCTTTACACAGGAATCAGTAAAAACAGACTTCCCCAACCTTGTGCCTTCCAGACACATTTGGACTGCAAGACCCAGAATTCCCAGTCAATGCCCTGCTGGATAGGAATTCTGGGAGTTGAGGTCCAAATGCTTCTGAAGGCTGGGGAAAGCTGAGTTAAAATATGGAAGTCTTTTCCACAAGATGTAGAGGTGGCCATCAGTGTGGATGGTTTTCGAAACGGACTGGCCACATTCATGAGGAAAAGGTTATTGGCACCAGGAGCTATGATCATATGCTACCTCAAGTATCAGAGGCAATAAGCCAAGGTATACCAGTTGCTAGGGAAGGTAGCACTGACTGGCATTGTGCTTGATAACAGAATGCTGTTGGTCTGATGTAGCTGGGCCCTCTTCTGTTCTTCCCATTTGCAACTGCAGCAGATTGATAAAAATTCAATGCATTCTGCCCATCAAATGTAATGGGGAGTTTTTAGCCATGTGTGCTGATGTGTAATCCAAACTGAATAAATTTGAATATTAGTCAACTTCCCCTCCACATTACATGGAAGACGATGCTAAGAAGAAAACATGGATCACACTGATTAGGAAGAAAACACATCTAAATTCTACATCAGTTGTATCCTTTGCTTACCCCTATTTTGCTTCTTCATCCGGATGGTGGTTTTTTGGAAAGTAGTTGCAATATCATGATAAACTAGAAGAAAAGGAAAGTGTTATAGAAAGTAGGTGCTAACTAAGCTGTGTCTTGCTTAGCATAGCTTGGAGTTATCATTACTGGGAGCACTTAGAAAAAAAAATAAGCATGCTGAAATCCCACCAATTTCATCATAACAAGCACACTTATGTCTTTTTCACACATTACAAGTTTCCTACATGGAAAGTACTTAGAAGCAGGAAATAGATGCATTTTACTTGTTACTGTGCACTGTTCAGAAACCTGCTAAAACAGTTTATTTATAACGATAAATATATTTTTAAAAATAAATGAACTAAAATGAAGTCTCCAGTTTGTAGCCACCCCAATAAAAAGAATATCAATATAAATACTAATACAAACAGCATAAAATGAACCAGGTTAAAAGTCCTGGGAAAATGTAATGGTTCAGGGTGTTTTATTGGTGTCACAACAATCCTGTGGTTCCTGGGCAAACATCAGAGACCACAGGATGGCTCAGGAAACCCCATCACGGTTGGAGACAGTGCTGCAGGGGTCAGAAATCCAACCCTTCTCAGGTGCCCATACTAGATGGACTTAAAAGCCCACCTCAAGAAAGCACACGAGACAAAGGACAGGGGTGCAAAGATCATCTCTGCAGCATTTCCTGCACTGCTCACTCGGGTCCGGCAGGGCAGGGCAGAGGCGATGGAAGCCTCCAAATGTGAGGGGTTCCAAGGGATGTAGGTGTAACTGATAGGGCTGCATGTGACAGAACATTATTGTAGGCAGAGAGTTCTGAATGGGGTGCCACAAACCAGCTCTCACCTCTCTCTAGGCTGACCTGAAACTTTGCTCTAACATATTTTAACTGTGTGCCGCTTCACAAAGATAGCATGCACCTATCAAGTGCCAAAAACAAAGTCCTGCAAGAGGCATTATTTTAGGGTGTGCTTTATAACAATGGACAGATTGCCAGAAATTTAAACAAGTCCTCACTGCCCCTCAGTCAAATAGCGCTAATAAGATGGCAACTGATAAAATAGTATTATTGCAATGGATGTGGGTAAGTCGAATCATAAAATGTGAATACTGAGCTATCAGACTGCACAGGTGATGATCAAAATTGATGCATAGCTTTAACATAAGTTTCACATATTAGAGAGGATTTATTTGGTCTCTGAGATTTATTTTGCAGTGCAGTTTAATTTATGATTCACTGAATTCCACCATGGTAGAATGGCAAGCTATAAACAAAATGAAAAGACAGTCATGTATGCATGAACCAACCCTCTCAGAGATGATAACTGCTTTTATAAAACAAGAGACAAGGCATTCCAGTGGCCCACTTCAGAAATTACTGGAAAACATGGTTCCCTGCTATGCAAAGGAGCTGAGCTGAGTTTTGGCTTGCAAACCTCCCTTCCTCCTTTTTCACATCTGTGAGATCAGAAGCTTCTTCTTTTACTTAAAATCGAACTATGACATCTGAAATGAAGCAACTGTGAACTGTTTAAACTATGGTTTGAAAACAAACCAGGATCAGAAACACATTTTGATCCTGGCCTGCCCATAGCTTAAAACAACTTCAGTATTCCAAACTTGGTTGCCATGGGGAACTGTGGTTTCTGTAAAATCAGAAGCTTCTAATCTGCTAATTGTAGGAGTGAAAAGGGAAATTACACAAGCAGCTCATTCATGTACTACAAAACCACAATTTTCTCATTATGTCTGAATTGGGTCAATTTCTCATATTCATCAAATTTTTGATCAAGAAGGATAAATAGCTAGAAAGATAGAGAAACATATTAATATACAGAATAGCAGTATCACCCATTGAAAAAAAGTTTAACATTCTAATACTTACTTGTGTGATCGTCGTATCTTTCGATATAATGCAAATTGTGCATAGCTCTGTTCTTTGCCTGGGGTGGAAGTGGGGGCGGGGTAAGGGATAGGATTTTTTTTTTATTATGAAATGGTTACATAAATATACAACTTCAATTTTAGAGCTAAATCAAATTATATATAAAAATGAGGAAACATTAACCTTTTGTTATTTTTTCCACTTTTGTATTGCACCAAAATAAAATTAAGTCAGTAAGTTAAAAGGAGGGGAAAGTGACATTATGAAGTACCATCTAACTATGCTTAAGGAAAGATTACCAGCCCACATATGTAATGTGAGGCACTTGGAACTGAAGAAACAAATTTTGCAGGGCCTTTTTAAGTGAAATACAAAAAGCTCTCTTATACTGAGTTCCCTCTTACCAACACTGATTTGTAGCAGCTTTCCAGGGTTTGAAGCTGAAAGCTTTCCATCCTTGCATGGAAAGGTTGGGGATTTTATCTCATATCTTCTGTGTATAAAATATGTCCTCTACCACTGGGACAGGTCCCCTACCTGTAGTCACCTAGAGGCAATGCTTTCCTCGCCACATGTGACCAGTGAGAACTATTTGCAACACCTGGCTTAGATTGGCAACAACAAACCTCTAGCCTTATTTGATTAACATTACTTCAGTGGATGAAATGTAATTGGATAATCAGATTTGAGCTGGAGGAAAAATGGTTTTTCAGGTCTAGAACTCCTAGAGAGAGTGGAAGGCAATTATGATTTTGAAAAACAAAATTTTATATGTTTTATTTGCCCAACATTTTAATAGTTAATTCTTATTCTCCTTGTTTATATTGTAGTTTATTGTTGCTTACCTTTGGACTAATCTGAGTGCAGCTGTTGTGGGTCTATTGCTGTTTTTACTGAAGTATTATTCATGTTTGTTTCTATTGGTACAATGGCTATTGTGATTATTGTATATTTTTAACCTTGTGCACCACCCGGAAAGCCTGTTCTGGTTAATGGGCAGTATATAAATTATATATATACACACACATACATACATACATATATAGCTGAAACATCTGAGTAGTGACTTGGCTGGCAACCTGCAGTTTTTTTTCACAGCATTTACTTTTTTAAAGGGGGGGGGGGTTAAAAGAAAAAAAGTTCTTCTACTAGAAGAGAACCACAAAACTATTATAAATGTATGTTTTAATTTTAACAGATTATGTTTATTTTTCAGACTACATACTTTTCTTAAGGCGACTGTCCTGTCGGCTGCTTTCCCCAGTGCGAAGCCTAATGGAGGCAAGCAGATCAGTCAGTCACAAACAGATACCCACAAAACTAGCAACCACCGGCCACGGATCTCTGTGCTCCTCTCACTTGCACCATTTGCCAGTGTAGTACTGAGGTGTTCTTCAATAGTCAGTTTGGTTTCCCCCAGTGATGCTCCAACTATGATCAGCTGGGGATGAACCTGAAGGAATTAGAAGGCACATGTGAAATCCTTCACCTCTCCTGTCCTTCCATGGAAAGACTCACCAGTTTTCAGTTGAAATAAGAAAACCTTACTAAAAGTGCACTTTTCTTAATTTAAGGACCACTTAGAGAAAGTGCAGAGAAAGTCTAAATGCCACAAGGCCTTATTTGCATCTAATACACTGCCACTGGCTACCACAGAGCAATTAATGGCAAAGGAACCTCTATGAAAGCGTGCCTTGAAAATCCAGCTTATGGCGTCGGCCTTCTGGCTTGTTTAAAGTGGAGCAAGTGTATTTGATTTTTACTCGGAAGAAGAGCTGGTGTTTGACACTGAGCTCAGGAAGCTGATTTACATTCCAGCTGCAAGAGATGTGCTTGTCCTTGATAACTTAAGAATATTTCCAAGTAAACTGCTGACAGTGGAGAAATAGCCCCCTTATCAGCAAATCTTTGAAACAGGACTAGTCAAACTTTATGTGCTCCAAAGGCCGAAATGTCCTCCCAAGTTTAAAGGATGGAAATCAGTCTTGCTACTAGGGCAAATGTATCTCTCTTAGTCCACTCCTTTGGTCTTTCCCAGCTTTAGGCAAAGATATGTCTTCTTTCTACTTGTAGCCTTATAGAGAATCTCATACTTCTGGCCCTTGGGTGAACGACATGTAAAATAACTTGAAACATGGATGACAAGAGAAAAGATGACCCGCTTAGCTGCTATGGTCAATACAGACTGAAACTGGGCAAGAGAAAACACAAAGGACTACGGTCAGACGGCGAGAGAAGCACAGGAACAAAAACACAACAGGAACAGCTCAAGAATTCCTGGAAAAAGTGGCATTCCTGGAAAAACAAGCATGCAGCACGCTTAAGAGCACCTAACCGGATTAGCTATTCTTTAACAGTGTCCACCAGAGCGGCACAGTCACAGTGAAAGCCGATCAAGAGAGTCCATTTCTGTCCCCCTCTCAGCACATGCCTGTGTTAGAAGGGTCTTAAAAAGCAGACCCTTCTATGGCCTTTGGGCCACACTGCTGCTGTACAGTAGCTTGCACACAGTTATAGTCAGCTCTCCCTAGATGTCCTTTAGCCAGCTTGGACTACATCTCCCAGCTGGCTGGAGAGGATGCTGGGAGTTGCAGTCCAACTCCCCTGGAGGGTCTCATGCTGCGGAATGGCAAGAGGTCATTTAAAAAATCTGGAACATGCATCTATTTAATGTTGTTAAACTATGACTGACATAGGATACTTAACCCATTTAAATGACTGTTAAAGCCTATATATACACACCCAGTAAAAAACAGGGCCAAAGCCAGTCAGCATTAGCCGGGTCTCCATGACTTTTCTGTACACACTGCTCTGCAAGTGCACATTTCCTGCCTCCAACCCACTTTCCCCATTATCAGCCCTTCCACAGGTGGAAAGTTGAGCTAATAGGGGCAGTGAAAGTGAGCTAATGGCTTGTTCAAGCACTGAAAACAAGAGCAGAATCACATATGCCAGTGTGGAAGACCAGCACAGCCTAGAGAAACAGAATGGAGGAGTCAGGGCCTTCTAAGTACGAACACAAGACAGGCATCCCTTGTGTGTAAGCATTTAGCAGATATTGAATCCGTAGCTGTTGGCTAACTCTATTATTCCCATATTACAGACAAATGTTGTGACAATACACCAGCATTGTATTAAGGTGACAAATCTGCATCAAACTGCTTCCTGAGGATAAGTATTTGAAGAATCACATAATTTTGGAGGGCCTCAGAGGCCATCTAGCTCACCAGATGTTTTGGACTTCAGCTTCTAGCATTCCTCAACTGGCCATGCCTGTAGGGGCTTATGGAGCCGAAGTCCAAACCATCTGGAGAGGTATGTTCTGCCCACTCGTGATCTAGGCTACCCCCTTCTCAAATGAAGGAATCTTGTTATTGCATTCCTCACAGGCGGTTGTCCAGCCTTTGCTTAACGTCCTCCCAGCAAAGGGACACCCACCATGTCCCAAGGCAGTCTGTTTCACCATGAAACAGTTCTTGCTGTTAGGATGTTTCACCTGATGTTTAGCCAAAGCCTGGCTTCCCACTGTTCTGATTTTAGTCCTGCTTCTCTGGGGCAAATTTACTTACCAGCAAGTCCGTTTCCATTCCCAACAGCCACCAGGGCGCTAACAGTTTTTTTTCTTCCTTCTTTTGCGGTCATGTTAAATACATTTTTAAGCTGAAAGGAAAAACAACAGGAAAACTAAGACTTGCTGCAGTGCCCTATCATTTGAACTTTTTTGTCATAAGAAAATTTGGACCAATTTGCAAACTGGCAGCACCATATTCACAATTTTTTAGCTCTTTCAGCCTAGAAAGCTATTGGAATTAGGGATTTTTAGTCTGTGTCTATGTGTATACAATAAGCGTGTGTGTGTGTGGGGGGGGGCGAATGTATGGGGGACCTCCATTCTAGAGATCTACTTAGCATTATATGAATTGATTTCTGCATCAGGCTTTACCCTTTCTTTTGATTGTATTTAAGATACTGGATTTGGTAGGTTTATTTGTAGAGTGACATATCGGTTCTTCTGAGATTAACTGATGTTATGCACTGACTTACTGGCTCTAGGTTGAAATTTGTAATTGTTCATATTATGAGTTGCAAGGTTTACTATTAGCAACAAATCAACAAGATTTTACTGAAGGATTTCCTTCATTTATATAAATAAACTATTCCCCAGTCTCCTCTTCCCTGTCTCTCCCCACATTACAACCAATTTTTATTATATCCAGTCATAAAAGTCAACAATATATTACTATTTAAAAGATTTATATATATACGATCCATATTCTGGGCATAGGGATTTCAGAGCTGTGAACAAAATACAAGAAAACAAATAAAAGAATAAAATATGTAAACACAGAACCAATTAAAGGGTGTGGCTGGCAAGTGCAGGAAAGTTTCTTGAAAGGAAAGGGTTTTCCAGAGGCCCTGAATGCAACATTGCACCAACACCTTCCTGACCTCCAGAGGCAGGGAATTCTCAGAAATGGGGCCACTACCCTGAAGGCTGTTCTCTAGTTGGGCTCCAACTGGGCCACAGGTCCATATGGAACCACCCGGGAGGTGCCAATAACGTCAGTGTAATACATATTTGGTTACACTGACCAAGAACATGGAAAAAGCAATAGCCTGTCCAGCCCCTGCCTCCCCGCACAAGTGTTCAGCCAGTACTGGATATCCAAAAAGGGAAAGGAAATGATTGTACAGAGTGATGGGGAATTATAGATTACTAACAATAAATTGGAATGCATATATTATATACTCTGCTCACCCTTAGTTGTAAGCAAGTTTTTATATGTATGGACAGAGTTTCTCTAAGTCCAGAGAAGTTCAAATCCAGCTCACTCTTGGGGCTGAAAGAGGTTCAACACCCCTGGTTCAGAGGGTGTGTAATCCATATATAGCCCCAGAAACCTGAATCTATCTGGGCTCCCCTTTCTTGCAAAGGCCAAATGGTTTAAAGGGCACCTCTAGCATTTCTGCCGCCCAACTCTGCGTGGTATGTCTGCTTCTCCAGTGGTACACAATTATGCAATTCACAGCTATCGATGCTCACATGCCACCTGACTGAATCCTACTTGTCGACCTCGATTATGAAGGACCCATATTCACTTAAGAAAGCATTTCTGCCTCCAAAAAGGATAATGACTTGACAGTGTGCTATGTGGATGCCTGGGGATCTGCACCCTCAACCACACGTAAAAAGAAGGTGGGGTCCAACATGACAGTGGGATAAGGGTTTGTTTGTTTGTTTTTTGGCCAAGTCACAACTCTTAAATCAAGTAAAGACCTTTCTTGCAGCATTTTTGAACCAGTAAGACACTTTTGGTTCTGTTTTCCATTTTTAGCTTCTTGCATTCAAGTCTGTAAGTCCTCTTCCATGTTAGTAATTCTATCTAATTAGAAAATGCTAATTCTATCTCTTAGAAAATGCTCACTGTTGCTGTTCACCTGATGTGTTGTGAGCATCTTTGGGCACTATCTTGTTGAATAGTAGCACAAAAATAAACCAATGAAAGAAATCATCTGGGTTCCCACCACAGATTTCTCTGTGCACTCACAACCCATCCTGTCTCTTTGTCTACACATTTCTTATTCATGGTGAGAAACAGGCTGATTTGCATACAGGTTGTAGACTTCAGCTTTTCTTATGCAGTTTATAAGGGTAGAGAATTGGCCTGTTTAAGGCACACTTTTGTACCAGTGGTTATGCAGGCAGCCACAATTCCTCCACAACCAATTCAGTGCCTAGTTAGAGCCTTGATTGTTCAGGCATGCATGTGGTTACAAAGATACAAGGTGTTTGATGTTATCTCCTCTGTCAAACGTAGAGCATTTCACTTAATTTGTTATCAGGCTGAAGAAATATCACGGTACTGGGTGGGGTAAGGGTGAGGAATGACATCAAACCCTTGCTTTATTCCAGTCACTCTGCTGACCCTTTGAAGGAGAAAACACATAGATTTCAGCTACTGCTTAAAACAGCAGTGGGAAGAACATGCTCACATACACAAGGCAGAGGACAAGACACCTGCAACAAGCACTCCTCCTGCTGCACACAGTTCATGGGGCTTCCTGGGAGGGAATCTGCAGGTAACCCATTTCTGTTATGAGAGTATTATACCTTTGCAAGGCTAGCTGCACCATGGTGTCTTTCACAGGTGTCCACACACAATTCAATTCTACTGTTAGCTGCCTTGCATTTATTTCTGAGGGATACTGGCTGGGCAATGCTGGGAACTGCAGTCCAACATCTGGAGGGCAGCAGGCTGGGAAAGGCACTATCTAGGGGATGCTGAGAATGGCATCGTAACACAACTGTGGGGCATCCTATAGTATGGCTTTGTAGAAGGCCAGCTGTGGGATCCAGCAGAATAGAGGAAGAATGCCAGGCTGAAATCTGTGCTGAAATCCATCATGCAGGGAGGAAAAAAAATACTCTAAGAGAGGATTCAGACAGCAGGGCAACACCTGAGTGAAAGCTCTTCCCATGATGGTTGTAACTGCACAGGATGGATATTGCTGCACATGTCGTGGGCAAAGGAAGATGCCAAGTGGTAAAAGCAGAACTCCTTGAGCGGGGCACACACCACAACAACTCACACAAACCCTAAAGAATATACATTTCTTACTATGTTTTCAAGCAGCTGTCTTTCATGGCTTGATAACAAATTGGTCAGGAAATATTTTGCCACTGGATGACATTGGGTAAGGCCATTAGCAAAGGCAGGTAAAATCAGCTCGTAGAAAATATGTGGTTCCAGAACTACCAAAGCACGTGGACCATGCTTTAGATAGAGATTACCAAAGCTACTCCTGCTTTAGATAAAGGAAAGCATCTTGTTTCTGGGCTGCCTTCCCCAGCCAGGCACCTTCCAAATACATTGTACCACAACATCAGCCTGGCGGGTGCCAGATGGTGAGGATGGGTGCTGTAGTCTAACACATTTGGGGAGTGTCAACCTGGCTGTTTTGGAGCATAAAATCTGACCTAATAGCCCACTAGCATCTTCCATCAGGTGCTTTCACAAGAGACTCACTCCTTGCTGTCTGAATTTCCTGTACCTCCCACAGTGGCCTATGGCACATATTGAACTGGTAATGTCTTGAGCCTCATACAAGTATCTCTTTCATTTATATTAAAATGCAAGGCAAGCCCGACTTCATGCAGACCTCAATGCTACCTGCTTCTGTGGCAGAAATCATAATCTGTCACTAGCTGTGCCCGATTGTCAAGAGCTGAGCCTGTTCACAGGAACTAAGTGTCCGCATTTCTCAAATCACATCAGATCAAACAGGCATGTCTCCAGTTTGATCTAAACTGGCCACACTCAGAGCTTTGTCCGGCAGCAAACCTATCCGTAAGGCAAACCCTGCTCCACCCAAACATCACAAAAGCGGCAAGTGCTCTGTGAGTCTCTGTCTCTAGGATTATATGCTGCCCACGACACAATCTTTGAATGTACGCAAGGATATAAAAAAGGTTCTATGTGCATTTTTGATTGTACAGGAGGGAGGGAGCCTTTTACAAGAAGAGAGAGGAAAGTTCAACATGAAGTGGGATTTCAGCAGATATCACTGGCTAACCTTTACCAGAGAAGTCCACTGTAAAACCACTGTTGTTTCAACAGGAGCACAGCTGAGTCAACAAATACTCTGCTACTGCAGAGCCTGCATTTAGCTTTCTCTGATAAGCTATCTGTAGCACCTAGATCCATGGGAAGTCTGGCTTTTATTACTCCTAAATCCTTCTGCCTCTATTTGCTGGTAGGTATCCAAAGTTCATATGCTGATTTATGGCAAGAAAACATTCCTCGAAGACTTGAAAAGCTAGTCTTAAAAATCCCTTGCATTCTAAAGATATGCACGTGGGTTAGTGACAAAATGTCCTCGAATGTCTTAACCATGGCCAAGGCTGCAAACTGACAGACGTGCACCTGGGAGTAAGTCAGTGGGACCTCTTAGACTTCCAGGGGACCGCAGGTCCAGCATGTTATGGTCCCCAGCACAAATCACCACCCACAAACTACCTTAACATCAACACTGATGTTAACTGCAGGTAACCCAGCTTTCTCGAGCAGATCAGGAACTGATGGTTAAGAGAAAATTTGGCCATTATCAACCACAGTTAGGGCTGATGAAAAATAATCACTTAATGAGGTTTGGCACATGTCATCACATCCCTGGCTTTTGATCAAGGGGTAAGTGTATTTCTGCAGCAAGCGGCCAACAGAGAGATGATTCCACCCCCACCCCCACCCCACAATTCCAAGGTGGTGAGAATGGCAGGGAACGGAGGCTTCCTTCCCTGATTTCCAGAAGGTGGCAACAGCAGCACATGAAAACAAGCCAGCCAAGAAGAGCTGATCCAAGGGGAAAAAAGGAGCAAAACCACCCGTGTCAGCCGTTTCTGTGCGGCTCTGAAGGGAAATGTGCCCAGTCACCCATCACACTCAGAGCTATCACATCTCTCTTAAAACTCTTTAAAGGCCTTTCAAGCTTGATAATGTGCAGAGGCAGCTACAGACTCTGACTACATCAAGTGTCCTGACCCAATGCATTTTTTTCCATCTATTGAGCATATTCCCGCATCCCCCTCTCATTTTGGAATAGGAAAAAGCAGCTAAAATCCATCATTTCTGTGCAAAGCAATGCAGAATCTACACATTTTACTTCCTAATTCAGTGCCACCCATTTTAAACCTGTGCTTGAGAATGCAGAGAGCTTGGTCTTAAACATATTTACTCAGAAGTAAGAAGCTTGCTACTTGGCAAATCACAGAATAGGAGAGTTGAAAGGGGGCAAAAAGGCCAAATCAGTTTAAGGTGATACCTTAAAGGTAGGGGAAGAGGCGGAGAAGAGGGGAAATAGGCTGAAGTGCAGAACTAAGCAACTGTTATCATCTTTAGGCCCATGTGTAGAACAAACCATAGCAGCAAAGGGTGCAATTCTGAGGCATGTAGTTTACAGTTAAGGGGAAAAGAGCAAAATTCAGGGCATGGAGGCTGTGAATAAAAGTGGAGGCATGCAGGACAGATCTGCCAAACGCTCCTTGTTCAAGGAGCCATAGTACATGCCTTCTTTATTTTATTCATTTATTTAAAACATTTCTATCCCGTCCTTTGCACAGCCTCAGGACAGCTTACAACAGTTAAATAATCATATAAAATACAATTAAAACATTCAGTAATAACAACTGTTCAAAATTTTAAAAGGAAGGAAGGAAAAGAAGAAGAAAAAGCTTTTTTTTAGCTTCTCCATGGATTCTCCACAGCATTAAGTGCTCACTACCAACTCGTATCTTTATTAGTGCCATCACACTGCTCTTGGACAACTATCTGAGATAAAGAAAGGGCCAAAGCCGACACAGGGAGCAGAACCATGATCAGATCTCTTGCTTTGCTCTTTAACAGGTGTAGGCAGCTGAGAAGGGCAGGACACACAGTTTAACCATTTCCCTCAAGGCTTCCATGCCACCAGCACATGGTCTTGCTTTGGTAGATCTGCAGGAGGCTGGGGATGCAGTGGGTGCTGAAGAAAGGATGAAATGCTCTGCATTTCCATCAGCAGTTCACTGGTTTTCAAGCTAGGTGGAGACAGCTTCTTCAATTCTCTACATAGTGCTGAAAAAAGTGGGCTGCTAAGGGAATGGCTAGGTGGTCCATCCCTTCCCCAAAAGCCCATTTAGTTTCTACACTGGGTAGAAGGACAAAACACCTTCCTTGTCCAGCAAAAAATTCAGCATGCTGTGGGAGAAAAGGCTGAGTGTTCCATCCCTCTTCTAGAGACCTTCATAGTCACTGTGAAGTTTACTTACATTCAGTACGGGTAGGTCAAAATCTCTCTTGCCAACTCTAGTTTGAATGGCTTTTACATCACCACCACCACCAGCACCGCCATCAAATACAAATGAATGAACACTGACGTTTCTGTTACAGATCTCCTGAGATCAAGCCTGGTTTAGCCCTTGATTGTGTAACTCAGATACTGAGTTTTTGTGTTTTGTCCCTGTGCACTGTGAATCCCTTTCATAGTTCTGAAAACAAAGGTGCACTTGAAATATTCTGTTCAAGTAACTGTATTCATATCTTTAAGCTCTTACGCCTACCTACAGAAGTGTGGGTACAACAGATGTATTCCCGTCACCAAGTGAGCTCCACAGAGTGCACACAAGTGATCCTTTCCTTTGATGGAAGGAGCTTCCTCTAGAAGAACAGAGCCTGTGGATACAACCCCCTAGTTTCAATCCAGTCCCAGTGAAGCAATGGAACTTAATATTAGTTGCAACCTGTTCTGAGGAACTTAGTCATTACCAGCACACCTGTATGACATTTTGTGAGCTGTGCATCCACATACCGAGAGTACATTTATATGCTGCCCCCAAACAACCCATAAGGGATGTATATATCTCACAAAGCCATTGGGATTTTGTACATTATGGCTGCCCTAGATGCTTAAATTAGGAAAAGAAAAGAGAGGGTTACCTATACGCTAGCTGCATCAAAGCTGCCCTACAGTCTGTCAATAAAAGGGAAAACAAACTGGATGTCTTTCTCTGGCAAGAGCAGCAGCAACAGAAGAGATACAAGCCATATTAATACTGACACTTAATCACACTGCACCTGCTAACCTGTCAACCAAAAAGGAAATAGACAGAAATTATTTTCTATTTTGACAGGGCAAGCCATAAATCAGGAAGACACTGCTAGTTTGCTTTGTAGTTTTGTTTGGCTTTGATCCCCCCAAAACAACTCCAAAGTCAATCGCATATAATGCTTCTTGGTGACTCTTTTTTGACCATGGCCAGCATTTTGTATGAATGTTACCAAAGGAAAGATGGTGAAGGGATAGTTTATACTAGAGGATTTGGGCAGGAGCATCTTGCAAGGATGCCAGTTTTGGTGTTGTTTCCATGTCTCCCATAACATGCCATTTTGCCTTTCAAATGTTGCCACCAAGTGTGACCTTTCAGAGTGAAGTGAATCAAAGAAAATGCAAAAAAGATACAAAACACAAATGAGCTTTTGTTACAGAGAAGACCTGTAATCTCCTCCCCAATCCACCCCACCCCACCAAAAAAGGGCTACAAAGGGAGGAAGTTCCTTGAAGCACTTTGTGTTTTTATGGTACAGGACAGGAACCTTGAGTGCTAAGGAATGCCAACCTCGTGTTTATCATTAGTACAAGAACAGTTGTTCAACAGCCAAGCATGCCTTACGGCTTTAGGAAATAACCTTCATTTGCCTTTGAACAAAATCCTGAGGGACTTTGTACCAGCTTTCATTAGGGCTGGTTTACTTACTATTCATTAAGCCTGGTTCTCTCACTGAGTTGGTGTTTAAATAGCTAATTCTGCAATTTTTATACACCAGCAATAAGCACTGTTTCACAGCACAAGCAAGTGGGTCAGAACAACATTTCTGGAAAAAGACGTATGTTGGGGACTCAAGGGCAGGCCAAGTACTCTTTGCCACAGAATACCTATATGAAGAGAAAATTCTGAGGGTGCAAATTAGAGAAGAGTTAGTACAGCTATTTAAAATACTGCAGCTCTACACACAGTATTAATACCTTGTTGCATCAGCACGACATATTAATCAGTGTTTACAGAAGGATAACATTAGGATTCATTGTTCATAATGCACGCGTACTGCTGCTTTGGCATCTATGTTCACAAAGGGGTTTTTCTTCCACAGTATAATTAATTTTCAGGGAAATGCTCATTAGTGCAGACCATAATTCAAGCACTCTTATGCGACCCTTTTCCTTGCTAACAGAAATACAAAAAAGGATAACTGCACGCTTATACAGAGACGCAGAGATAATCACATGCGATTCTCCACCTGCCGATATTAACTAGCCCAGCCTTCCCTAAGCTGGTGTCCTTTAGATATGTTGGACAATTTCTACCCACTGCAGCCAGCAAGGCAAATGATGGGAATTGTAATCCAACACATCTTAGCGGCACCAACTGCAGAAGACTAAACTAGATTTTAATAAGAATAGGTATTTCTGATAAAAGACCTGGATTCCTAATTACTTGCTGTAGCCGGTGGCCATCTTTTTGTTAGTGAAAGGCACTTGAGAAATGTTGTTCTGCTCTTCAGTACTGCAGAAGCCCAAGGAAAATCACCTGCTGCTCTTAAGAGCAGTGCACTTATTAAAATCTAATGAACTCTCCATGGAGCGCTGTGTCCAGGGGGCACAGGGTCATAGAATACAGCCATCTGTACTGCTTAATATAATCTGTTAGTTTCTTCTTCACTGAGAAGAAGTAAACTTAAGAACTCTGCAGCAAAGACGAAAGGAACACTCTTGCAGGTATACTTTGTAGCTGGCCAAGAGTGGAAAGCAACACTTGTACAGTTTGCCGCAAGATTATTCTATTAGAGGCACGGTCATCTCGCATCCATGAAAATCCAGTAGAAAGAAACGTGTGTGTTTTTCTCCATATTATCCCTCAAGCTTCTGGCTAGGGGAATGCCTACACTACACATTTAGTCTCATTTCAATCTGGTTTGACTGCCGAGTCTCCCAATCAAGATTACAGGGAGTGTAATTCTGTGAAGTGTCTGGGCTTTACTTAACACAGAATTCTCACAATCCTCTTCATGTTACAAATTGCTTGGTTCTTTGGAGGATGTGCTGGCAGTTACCAGCATCAAGCTGTTTGATATCTGCCAACTTAGATGTGTTCTCTCGCCCTGAACTGAAATGCCCTTAAGGATACCCCTTCAAGATATGCTTGGCTCTCTTCTTGATGTCCAAACTGCCCGTTGAAAATGCAGGCACGTGGCTATGCAATCCAAACTTACAACACAGTGAAGACCCCATAAACCTAAAGCTGGTGGGTAGAGGAGTGGGGGCAGGAAGAGGCTTGCAACATTATCCTCTACCCCTATGCAGACTTTACAATGTCTTCACTCCTGGGCTGGTCGCTGAAGAGATGCTTTGCTTCCAAAATCACTGAGACTGCAGATTCCTCTGAGACCGTTTTAGAGGAGCACAGTGTTTCCCAGTAGTTGCTCTGGGACTGAAGAGCCACACTGTCGCTCTTTCCATCAGCTAGTGGACACAGGGCCAACGGCAGACTACACACGCAGCTTCCCAGGCGTGATGCCAAGCCACAGGGCGTGGGAGGCCAGTGAGCCCGAGTCCGAATCTATTGGCCAGGGGAATCTGCTTGCAGCTCTCTGCCAGAAAGGACACTTGGCCCCAACAGGGAGTTGCCCAGGGATTCCAGAAGGAAGGGGAAGGAACCCTCTGGCCCCACCCATGGCTCAAAATGACAAGAAGCACGAGTTGCTCCTCAGTGCAAGAATACGAGTAAGATCACCCAGGGCTGGAGTGCATTTAAACACCCATCCGCAGCTCACCACTTCATTCTGGCCTTGAAAACCTGTTCTCCTCACTCTTCCTTTCCCTTTCATTCTCCTTTTCTTGTTCGTCTTGCTTATTTAGCATCTAATTCTGTTGACTGCACCTCCCTCTTTCACTCTTTTGATTGCTGTGAGCCACTTTGGGAGATGATAATCATCAGGAATTCTGGGGAAAAAAATACACTGAACCATCACCATCCTCATCTTCATCCTCATCAAAAGGCCGATGTGGAGACTGCGTGCGAAGCAATGAGCAGGGAGAAAGCCAATCGCTCAACCATTATTCCTGCTTCCTCTGAGGGAGGCTGTGCCTAAGGATGGCAGCTGCACAGCAGCATGACTTCCAAAGAAAAGGGAGGGTGGACCCTGTATTTCTCCCCAAGACCCTTTTGGATGCACACAGAATTATCCAACAGGTTAAAAGAATGTGGCAGCCTACTTACAATCTCTTTGGCAGAAACCAGGACACAGGGCTGTTTTCCTAACCAGAGTCTTGTTGGCAATGGGCTAGACACAACCTTCGCCATGGTCCATCTATGCTAAGCCTGACTTGCATCTGGGTCTAGCCCTGCTTACATGATTTGCTACTCAGGCAAATGGCTGCTTGCTCAAAAACAAGCACCCTTGCTAGAGCTTCCACTAAGCACAGGTAGGGGCATGTGAGAAATCTGCTGTGTTGAAGACTTCCTTTTCTTTTAATGGATTTTCCCACTTTTCCTGGAACTATGGAGAATGCTATCAATGGCTACTACGCATCACGGCCATCTCTGACCCCTGGAATCAGAGGCAGTGTGCTGCGGAAGATGTGTGGGAGGTGCTACTGTGGTCGCGTCCTGCTTGTTGGCTTCCCGCAGGCATTTGGGAGGATACATGTGAACGAGCTGGACGAGGCAGGTCTTTGCTCTGATCTAGCAGCGCTTTTATTATGTCTTTAGAGTGGCCGCTCAGTCAAAATGAGAATGGCTACTTGCTGAGAAGCAACATGGCCAGAGGAAAAGAAGTCTGCCACAGTGCCAGGAGCACCTGGGGAACAACTGGCACCAATCAATGCTAAGTGCTTTGGTAGAGAAAATTATGACCTTACCAAAATTGCTGGTTTCTGTTCAAAATCGCAACAGAAAAAAATATGGTCCCCCTTTTAAAGCAAGCCATGGAATTCTTCCCTTGATTCCAACGATACATGTCCTGAAATTGGATCCAGATTTCTAAAAGTCTCCATAGGAAGCTGCCATAGATTGAGTTGGGCTTTTGTTCATCTAACCTAACATTGTCAAAACGGACTGGCAGCAGCAAGAAAGAACCTAGGACTGAACCTGGATCTTATTTATTATATTTCTACACCACACGCAGAGAATGTGCTTTTACACTCAGCTTCAGAGAAGCCTTGCAAAGAAGCCGAAAACTAATAATACAGAAACACAATGTGAATACATTTGCCTAGATCTAGGCATTGTCGCGAGCAGCTGTTCACTCCCATTGTAGTTAGGAATCCGTCACTTTCCATTATTAACTGCTCTTTATTACTTGGAGTGAAACACTTAGTCATCTTAAAGCCAAAGCTACACTGCCTGGAATATCAATTATACTTAATTTCTTATAATGGAAAATAAAATTCAATTCTGAAGTTGCAATGCAAAGTGTGATTTCTTGCAGTTATGTACTTTAAAGAAAAACAAGGTTTCATCATCCGTCAGTTAATTAGGTCTCACAGTAAAATTCAGAGTCAGATCCGCTTGGATATTTATCTTGGGTAGCCTGCTCAGTGCAACATGGCTTTGTTGTGAGCACCTTGGCATTCTAGAATCTCTAGGAATTATGTATGTAGCGTAGGGAAGAAGCATGCCAGCATGCTTGTGACATTCAGGGCTGACAATGAAGTACTCGGCCACATTTCCCTGAAGGCCACGCCAATTTAAAAGCAGCTTCCTTAAAGCTCGGCTCGCCCCAAGGGTGCCAAAGTAGGAACTTCAGCACTTGGGGGTGGGGGGGGATCAGTGATTCAGCTGTTTTCTGAGGGATCCCAGCTCTCCTTTCCTAGTCTTATGCCGGAAGCGCACAACCTGTGCCCACAAGGCCCTGACTGTGCCTCCGGGCTGCCCTGACCACTCGTTCCTTCTAATTTCCTGTCAACAATACAGACTGTTCCTTCCAGCAACCTGTTTGAGGACATGAGTATCAGAATTGTTGGGACAGGAGGTTGAGAGAGAAAGTTCTCCGCTCCAACTCCCAGGGAGACTCGTATGGATGTGCTTTTTGTACCAGTAAGAAAAGAGTGATGGCCTTCAGGGCCGCAGGTATCAGTACATGTATGTACATGGGCTGGCGGCTCCTGGTCCCAGAGCCACCATTACTGGTGGTCCTTGGGATCAAAAAGGTTGAGAACTCTTGTCTTACCATTGAAAGAGTCTTGAAGGATTGATGGAAGCCTGGCCTACTTCACTGTGGCTGAATGAGGCTCAAACAGCTCAAGCTATGCTTCCGCAGGTTATGCTCTGGGTTGCTCAGTGCAGAGCTTCTCACAGCTTAGTAGCAGTGCACAGGCACTGCATTCAGAAGGTCCAAGGTTTAACCATGAAATGGCTGGAGGCCCAGCTTAGTATAACATGGCTCCACTTGCTTATACCTGTCCAACTCAAGGGCCTTGCATCTGATTTAGCCTTGCAGTGTGTAAACTTTCCAAGTAAATCTGCTGGTAACGCATGGTGGGGCTCAGTAATGTCAAGACTGCATGATGTTAAAGGCTATGCATTGTATGAGAAAAGGCTGAGGCTGTATCACTTTCTGTCCAGGCAGAAAGCGATGTGGCGCTTCTGCACAAAGAAACACGCCTACGGTTCACAGCAAGAACAGCTGCCTGGGACATGCCATGCCATGCCATGCCATGCCATGCCATGCCATGCCATGCCAGGGCTGTAGGTTTTGTGCTGTTGAAACATTCACAGCTTGCACCCTGAGAGTGTTCTCTCTCTGTTCCTCCAGGCATCACAGGACAATCCCCATATCTAGGTTGCTCCTCTGCCTCTCACCCTGCTGCTGGTCTGAGGGTCCAGAGGGGCAAGCACTGAGCTGCTGTGTGCACTAAGCAGGCCTTCAGATGCATGGCTGAGGTGGTGGAATTCTGGCATTGGCATATAAGGATCAGCCAGGATTCTTGACTTATCCTGGGCTTACTGAGAAGAGCAACAGGCTAGTTCAGGGACCCCATTTGCTCCTCTCTTGGTGCAGGTCAGCTCCACGCCACCTGTGCAGTCTGAGCTCCTCCTTTCTCAGTACCCAAGACAGCAGCTTGGAATCAAGGAAAGAAGGGAAGCAGCTGTGCAAGGGCAATGGGCGATTCCCTGGCTTCCTGCTCACCTCTAAGAACATACAGAGAGCTGTGCTGGATCAGACCCAGTGCTACCTAGCCTAGCTTTCTGCTTGCACAGTGGCTGGTCTGAGACCTATGAGAAGTCCACAAACAGTTCCCAGTCCAAATGCACCCTTCTACCTGTGGCACACTGTGGCAGCCATTGGCACACTGCCTCTGACACTGGAGGCAATGTCTAGGCATCTGGACTAGCAGACAAAGGTAGCTATGAATTGGTCAAATTCTCCTTTGAAGCCATCCAGGCTGGTGGCCATCACGACATCCTGTGGCAGAGAATCCCGCAGTGTGACCACGTGCATGAAGAAGTACCAATTTATGCATTTGTTACATTCATACTCTCCCCTCCCCGCAAGGAGCCCAGGAAAGCGCACATGAGCTTCCTCACAACAACCTTTTGAGTTACAGTCAGTGATGGGACCAAAGACACCAGCTTCACAGCCAAGTGGATTCTCTTTTTATCTGTCCTGAATCTCTCACATGATAAACGATGGAGAAAAACATTCTCCTAACCACCTGGCCCATTTCATATATAATTTTATGGACTGCTATCATATTCCCCCTTGCATGCTTCTTTTCTAAGCTAAAAAATCCCAAACTTTTTTTGCACAGAGGAATTGCTCTGTTTATTCTTTTGATTGCTCTATTCTGTACTTTCCTCAGCCTGTCTTTTATCTGTTTCATTTCTGACTGTAAGACTAAAGGCCACAGTGATGAGAGCTGGAGATGGCAGCTGCAGAGAGAAGTGTGAAAACTTCAGGTCACTCAGATTCTGCCCATCAGTGGCCAGCCTAAACAGGAACCGTGTTAAAATATTCCCCTTCAGTTGCAGAACAGGAACCTCAATTAAGACGTTGAGCTCTGTTTAGCACCCAGCATTGACATTCCCTGAGATTCCGGCATCTGTCTTTCTCAGCAATAGACAAAGCGCTGCCAAAGACACAAATGCTGTTTTAAAATTCAAATTTTAGCCCACATAGAATTGTGATTCAGTTTGTTGCTAAGTGCATTCAATGAGGATCTCTCCCTTCTCCCAGTGACAGTGAACCAGCACAGACATCCAAGTGGAAATGTTCTAACATTGGATTCAGCAATTTGTAGACTTCAATACACAGTTAACTGTGTACAGTGAGCAATTCTGGGTTGTTTCTGCTGGAGAGGAGAAAGAAATCCTAATGTATATTCAAAAGAGGAGCTAAAAAGAAAGCAGATGTGGAAACGCTGAAAAATATTTTATGAAATCTGAAACATGGTCTGTAAGTGTCTCACATAACACTAAAGAGCAACTGGTAACAGAAACATCTCACACCTTTACACCTTTAAGGTCTGTAAACATGCACATCAGAAAGGGGTTGCCTGCCTCTGCAGCTGCTTATAGATCATAGATTCGGTTTGTAGGTTTACTCATACACTGCAAGTAAACATATGAAATACTCTATAGTTACATTTTGTTATCCACAAAAAAGGAGAAAAGATAGCAACTGATTATTAAGATATGTAATCACTGCATGTTCTAAAACTGTGTTAGTTGTAACACATCTCTCAGGAAGGTTCCACAGAGAAATGGGAGACACTGGCAAGGGGAACAGAGAGAGAATCCTGTGTGCAAGGTTTGTAATATGCTTCTGAACCAACTTTCTTTTGCATGGTACCCTCAAGTATGGTTGGATGGCAATTCCCATCATCCCCAGCCAGCAGACTAACTGGAGTTGCAGTCCAATGCATTTGGATGACACTGGGATGGGGGGGGGGGGCTGCTACAGATAATCAAGGCTCTGGGATCTCTCAAGAGCAGGGAGCATTGAAAATGGGAGAGTGGTTTTGCTACTTTCAAATTGCTGGCGGATGCCTGAAAGTTAGAAGAGGAGATCAGCCTCACAAATCTTCTCGTTAGTGGTCACCTCCCAAGTCCAACTTTGCATTACGACAAAGAATGATGCAAGGGAGGTGTGAGAAAAAGAGAGAAAGACAGAAGATGGAGTACTAATACTGGTAAGTGAAGCATTTTGGCAAACCAACACCAGAGATTACAGAAATGCATCTGCTGGAAGATAGGGGCCCTTTCTAATAGAGTGGTACCTTGGCTCACGAATGCCTCAGTTCATGACCAATTCGGATCGCAAACAGAAATTTCGGAAAAATTTTCAGGCTGCGAACTCCACATCGGGTGATGATCACGATCGGGGCTATCTTCCCTGCATGAGCACTCCAAACAGTAACCTTCTCCCCACCCACCATGAGGGCGTGCTCACCTCAGTCGAGGCCTTCCCGGATCCTCGCTGCTGCCCCACTTCTGAGCCAGAGGAAGGTCCCCTCGCAGGCGCTCGCCCGGCTCCGGGAGGGGAAGCAGGAGCGGGAGGCCAGAGAGGCGAGCATGGGACAGCTTCCTCCGGCTGCGAGGAGGGAGGTAAGGGCTGCTTTCTACAGGCTGAGGAGAGGGGAGGCGAGGGACAGGGCTGCGGCTTGGCCCGCAGCCTGGGGACATGGCTTATACTGTATTTTTGTGGTTTAAAAAAATACATATTTATTTAAAACTTTTATATGCCGTCCTTTATGTGTAACATAAAGTTATGGTAAAGAACAGATTAATCTTATTTACGTTGAACCTTATGGGGAAATTCGACTTGGCTCATGACCAGAATCGTGGAATGGATTAAGTTTGTGAGCCAAGGTACCACTGTATATCTATGTAAGAAGCAAAACAAAAAGAAAGGTGGGACGAATGAGGAGCATTAAGATGAAAAAACCCAGACTGCTTACTGCTGTTCCAAGAGCTGGGAGACGAAATTGTTTTACTAAAAGCACGGCTTCGGGAATGGGGAAGAAGTGAAAATGCATTTGAAGAAGACTCAGCCCTTTCTCTCTTTTTGAAGTGGTTAACCTAACAGTCGACTCCATGCCTCTTGATAATGGAATGTAAGTATTCTTCTTGCTCTCTATTTTTTCTTTTTAAAATACTTTCCTTAAATGACAACCAAGAGTGTTGCTTTTCAACATCAACTATGGCCTCTTTTGAGTTCAATGCTGTAGCACACTGGGGAGAATGTAAAGAAAAGTGCTTTTTACTGTTCAGTTGTAATGCAACACCATTTCTGAATTCCCTTGGCTTCCCTAGTTCCCATTACTACAGAGCTTCTATCAAAGGAAAAATAAGACGACAGGAAATGGAGCATTTCCGTTTATGTTTCAAACATGTAGTCTTGCAGATTCTTTTTCATTACAACACTTACCTCAATCACTCTGGAGTCAAAATCTTCATATGTTTCTGTTGGTCAAGGAGATGTATGTCAGTGAAGTGCAAGAACAACACATGAACATTTGCATGTTGTCTTCCAAAAGCGACACCAAACATTACCTTTACTTAGGGGAGATTTAATGGTGATCAAGCTGTCTGGGGTTTACTTCCCCACAAAAATGTTCTAAGCAGCTGCTTGCACTTTCCAAAGCTCTCTTGCCTTTGGTCCCTTCCATGGACCTGCATACCCATGAGTTGAATCCCAGGGGATTATGCTACTGGAGTTCCAACATGAGACACTGAAAACAAACAGCTTGTGCTGCTGGAGGTCATGTAGGGAAATGGTACAAAAGCGGTTTTAACCAGAGAGCCAAATTCAATTTTGGAGAGCTCTTGGGGGGCTGCACTCCAGTGGTGGGTGAGCCTGAAGGTAAAGGAAGTGGGTCTAAAAGCACAAAAAATGTGTATATTGTAGCTTAAAGTTCATCATACCAGTAATTAAGCTTTACAGGGGCATTCCTATTTTTTAAAATGGGGGGGGGGATGGTACAACAGCTGGGAATTATGAAATGAATGGGGGGTAGGAGATGGGCTTGGAAGGGCTATGGCCACTGGGGGTGCCCCAGAGTGTGACTCCTGGATGGCTGGGGATGGTCCCTGCATCTCAGGTTCTCCGCTTGGGATCAACACAGGGAAAGGCCTTTCCCAATCTTTATTTCCAGCCCTAAGGAAATATCACTGAAGACAGGTAATGTCCTCAGCATTTATAGTCTGAATTTCAATGACAGTGGGAGGAGACAACAGGAAGAAGGGAAGACTGGAAGAAAAAAGTGCGGCAAAGAATTAAGGCAGATTCTCTGTCCTTCTATGTAAATCTCAGGTCAGGTCTGAACATGATTACTTCTGCTACTTCTCACATCTAGGTCTGAAATCTATTTAAATTGGCAAACTAATTACATTGCGGATGATGACAATTTGGACTTAATTTTGAACTGCCTTCTTGCAGGCACTGCCAGCTAGAAGAATCTTATAAACTGGGTGTGCAATGCAGAATCAATCAGAGAGAAATTTTGACATTAGGAGCAGCAGCCAGAGTATAAATGGCTCACTTCTGCCATTGCCAACACCAAAATAGGGTATTATTCTACAAATGAATATCACGAATGACAAACTATCAAACAGTTTACAGTGATTCAAAGCAAAAAAGAAAACAGAAGCAAGACTTATTTGGTGTAGATGCCTCTACAATTATATGGGGAATGGGGGAAAACACCCTTCCCCAGCCACTTCAAATCAGTCATAATGTCCCAGTGTAATAATTTGTGCTGAATTTCAATATAAAAGGCTGCTGGAAAAAAATCTATGTAGTCAGTTAACTGCAACTAGTGCAGCTTTCCTTGAGAGATACAGAAATAACACTAAACTACAATATTTAAGATATTATTTAATACTTAGCCACACCATCAACGCAATGCAGAAATTACTAGAAAGATACAGTTAACTGGGGTGGAGTTTCTCATTGTTGTTTCTTAAATTTGAATCTTGCCTTTCCCATATATGGCATTTAAGACAGTTAATAGCTTGAATACAAATAGAGTAAATTTATTAATTCAATTGATATCCCAATCCCTCCTACAAAATAGCTCTCAAGGAGCCTATTAATAAAATACAGATTAAAAACTAGTTCTTAATTAAAATGTAGTAATAAAAACACACACAGTGTAACATAATTAGATATACAAAAAAATAAAAGAAATAGAAAACACTGAATTGATTAAAGTCTCTTTCAGAAGTAAAAGCCCTGCTTGAATAATAACATCTTTGCCTGCTGGCAGAAGGACAACAGAGAAGGTGCCAAGCTGGCCTCCCTCAGAAGGGAGCTTCAGAGCTTCACAGTGGCCAGCAAAAAAGCCCTATCTTGCACCCCCACAAAACAGATAACTGCTTGAAACCTCCCGACCATTGGCCTTGCTGCCTGGGGCATGCTGGGAGTTGTAGTTCAACACACTGAGGAATGTGGCCCTGGAGGGACACTGCCAGCTAGAGCAGAATCAATAGACCAATGGTCTGATTCAGTGCAAAATCTTCTGTGGCTGTTCATTTTCATTATTAGATTTTGTTGATGCTATTTGTCTTATAAATGATCCATTGAAAACAGGTCTGAACAATCAGAAAAGTGATACATCATTCATATTCAATGCACCCAGTATATGTCTAGCTGGTTTACAAAATAATAATTTTAAGGCTGTGCATTATCCAAAAACAAAAAAAAGAGTTCCAATGAATTCCCTCAATCAATAAAATTGCTTGAAGAAATTCCTTCTAATCTTCTGTAATGTGTAGTCAATCTGAGAGTATCAAAGACTGAGAATCAGTGGATTTTTCAATAAACAATTAATTCATTCTGTGAGGTGGAAAAAGAGAATCAAGAGCAGCAACCATGTGACCAGAGTGCTGGACTGGATGGACCAGTCATCTGATAGTGCATGGCCTTTCTTATGTTTGTTCTTATGACATCAGAGCTCCTTTCTGGCCACAGAACTGGGACTCCAAAAAATCCTAGGTGGTCAAGGGATCACTCTCTTCAGAAATTTTCTCTTAAGACAAATAGTTAACAAGGTTCTATCACTGTTTTTCCAAAGCTACCCATCATTCTGTGATATTGATTCTCCTAAATCAGCCTTTCACTGATGTATATAGCCTACTGTTAGTAGAAAATAAACATTTTAATAAAAATAACAATCACATGGAGCTTCTTCCTTCTGTTAAACTAGTTCTGTCCCTTCCCGAATTATATCTTACCTCCGCTGGGACTTGGATCAGGGGGGCCTAGGCTGATACCCCCCCATCTGCCTCCAGTCCAACCTCTTTGCTTCACTCGCATTTTTCTTTTCTTGTCCCACTCATCCCGTTGCTGGATTCTTTCAGATATCAGTTTCTCCTGCTCTTCTTTGCTGCGCTGAGTAAATGTCCCGACAGTTCCAGGTTTCATCACTGGCGCATTAAGGCCAGGCCAAATATGGCCTGAGCGTCCTAAGGGCATCAGAGAACAAGGACACCTATCACTTGGCATGCTTCCAGCTCACAGAGCAGTGAAACAGGCAGAAATGATTGTTCCGAGGCTCAAATCCAGTTGTGTGTGTTTTAATAAAGAAGTTCCTCTTTCTTCATCAAACTACAGTTAAGTGAAACACAAAGTTTACATATAAAAAAGAATTATCTGATTTGAAGATCCTAGTGTGGGTGTAAGGGGCAGGATACCTTTAAATCCCCCCATACATGTCTATGAATTTATCTCCTGCCTTTTGCCCCAAGCAGCTTCCATGTGGCTTATAGCAACAGTAAAAGCAATAAAACACACTATGACACAGCAGCAAAACCACAAAAGAAAAAGAAGAATTGAAAAAAGAGTAAGAAAAAGCAGCAGAGCTGGCCGATAAAACAGAAGCCTAAAAATATGTTCATAGGAACACATTTACATTGAAATAAGGCTTAGAGAAAAACAAAACATTAACTTCCAAGCCAATTGGGTCCAGAGCCACAGACAAAAGCCAGCATGGCATCATAATCCTTGTCTTGGCAGCTCTCATTTATCTGATTTGTCTTATTATTTAGTGGCAAAAGGTTATGTAATCAAATTAAACCCAAACAACCTCAAGGGAATGTTGTTTGACTAAAACTTTCAATATTACAGAATTTAGGGTTAGTAGAAAAGGAATCCAAACTTCTAGAATTTTCCATTCTGAAGGGTAAAGAAGAGGATGCCATAATTTTTTCAGAGACTGCTGTTTTCACCCACAATTAACTTTCACTCCCGGAAGCAATTTTCCTAAGGTAAACTTTGGTTACCAAATCTCATTAGTCTATTTTCATCCCCTGTAAAATATACATAATCTGCTCTTCCCATTTCTCCTGACTGCTCCGTGACAGCTGATTCACACAGCTTAATGCTACGGGGGGGGTGGGGAGAGTAATTTTACTCCTCTCAGTGGGGGAACTTGTAAGATGTTGGACTATATCCTTGTCTCCTGCTCAGGATATCTCCAGCCAAGCAGGCCCTCCCTCCAAGAAAGCATTCCGCAGCCTCTCCCATGTTCTCTTCCAATTAAAGTTCAGCTTTCTGTTGCTACTGCGCATGCTTGTTCCTCTTTTAACCCGCTCAGAAGTTTCATTTCTTAAGTTTCAGAGGCCCTGTGAGCATGCCAACACAATGCCCTTGCTTCTCAATGGTTCCATTTCGGCTTCCCTCCTATCAACACTAGCCGTCTGAGTTCATCATTGGAGGGACTGGAAAGAATTTCTGGGCATGTGCTCATTTCATCAGTTTACCTTCACCAATGATCTGGCCTTTGTTGAGATTCTTCCTGAACCTTTTCTTGCTCCTCTTCCCTCTTCCTTTCCTTTTACCTGTGCTGGCTTCTGCCAAATATCCTTTCCAGAGTTCATCGGCTGTCACTGTGATGAAGCAGAGTACAATTCTTATATATAGTACTTGTGGAATGAGGGGTACAACAAGTTCGAATGTCATTTAATTTTACTCTATTGGCTTGACTGTATCTCAAGGAAGCATCAGAGTATTGTTCAAACCAGTTTGCATTCCACAGCTTTGCACCAGGATCAAAACCAAGTTCCCAGGCTGTCCGTTGAGCTTACTGGACTGTACGGCACACATGTGCATCACTGCTGTCTCAACAATACTGTTCAGCCACCACCACCACCACTTGCCTACAATTTGCGAGAGTGTACGGAAATGATCAGGTGGTGTCAGCTGACATTGTTCCTAGCTGCAGTTGCCTTATTTTCCTCCATCTTTCTGCCTCCCTCTTTTGGAGCCTTCACCTTTCTCTCTGTCCTCCCAGATCCTTGACTGCTACAAACGTGTCCGCAGAGTAGAGGCACACGTTATAGCTCACCAGGGCTGGTCCTACCATTAGGTAGAGTGAGGTAGTTGCCACAGGCAGCTGCTTGGAGATGGCGGCAAAGTGTTGGAGGGGGCAGCGGCGTGCCATGTGGGTTGACCTACACTGGCTAAGCTAGGCTGCTGTCTTTAGGAGCAATGGAGGACACTGTCTCACAGCTGGCTTCTGTATATGCAATGGGAAGTTGTTCCAACTTGTTCTTTTTCTTGGGCCAGCCCAGATGCTCACCTTTGTATGTCCCCATTCACTCTTGGCCCTTTTCTTCCCAACCTGCTAAGTATGCTGGTCTTTATCTCTTTCTTTAGGCTGCTGGCCATTTTTTTCAACTCTCTGTTCACCTCTAAATACATGATGGCATGGAGAAAGGGCAAATCTCAAAATAGTCCTCCAAAGGACTGCCCACTATTGAAAAACAGAACCAAAGCTCACCCATATCTTAACTATCTAAGACAAGATGTGGCTCATAATTTAAAAAATCTAACCATACATAATGATAAAGCAAAAATGAAAAGACAAATCACCCTTGCACAAGTTAAAATCTTTAAAGAGATTCTAAAAGGAAGCAGCATTTTAAGAAGTATGATATTCTCAAAAGCATGTTTCACTGAAGTAACTAAAAACACCGTCTTTACCGAGAAGGAGCTCTCTTGGGAAGGTATGTCAGATCATGGGTGTTACAAGTGAAAAGGTGAGGTGAGTATGGAAATGAGGTCAGACCAGGGCCTCAGAGTTTTCCCAGTAGGCCCTTGTGTAGGGAGGAGATTCTTGAGATATTATAGTCCAAGACCCTTCAGGACTTTAAAAGACCAGTTAAACCCCCAAGTGCAATGGCAACCAATCAAAATCAGCCTACTATGATCTGATCAACCCGTCTTATCATAAATCCTCCTGAACCGTCTTCCAGGGCAGGGCCACAAAGCAGGTCCCCAGGGGGAACCTGTAGCCCTCCGTAAATGAGGAAACTACTACTCCCATCATCTCTTACCACTGGCCTAGCTGCCTGGGTCTGATGGAACTGGAATTCAGTAACTTCAGTGCCTCAGCTGAGTAGTCATCTGACTCAGAGGTTACTACAGCATGAGTACCTAAGGCCAGGTCCACATAGGACTTTTTCCATGAGATTATGGACATTTTTGTGGCCTGAGGCTGAGACTAGTTCATGAAAAATAACTTTCTTCAAGGACTCCAGTTGTCTTTTCTCAGCTTCCTTTCCAACTATGGGAACAGAACTCTTGTTTCCTTCTTGATCCTCAACCTATCCAGATACTCCACTTTTTTCTCCTACCATTATTTGTTCCATAATAACTTCTTTCCTTTCTCTCCCCTCATCCACTTGAACAATTCCTGCTAAAAAAGTAATAACTCACCACCCTCCCGTTCAACAGACAAGGTGGAACAGAAGAGAATCAATTCACAGTTTGTGGTGACAGGACTGCTAAGTGTAACTTCCAGTCTCTCGGAACACTCCATGCTGTGACAGTGTGCAACCAGCATCAAAGAGAATTGATCATTTCAAGCAATTTCCCGAAAATAGAACTTGGAGCTCTTTTAACTAGCCACAGGTAGAGCAGAGAGCACTCGCACATTTATCATGGGAATGAAAACATGCATGAGGCACTTAACTGCTTACAGTTAAGCACAAAATACAAAGATGTGTGTGGAAATGTGCATTTCTGAAATGGGGCAGGCTGGCAGCGCTTGCACATGGGCGTGCCATTAACCTGCCTTGCTTCAAATGGGTGCTTCTTCCCATTTCAAGGCTTCCCATAAGCAGTGCTAAATTTGTGTTGCAGAAGCAGTGGGGCCCACGTGCATAACGGAATCAGCAGGAGGGGCCATTGCAGCAAGGGCTCCATCTGGTGCTGCTCCTAGCTATACTGACACACTGATTCACTGAATTTAAAAGGCAAGGGCCTCTCAGCTCAAAGTCCATCACGAGGCCTTCTTGCACCAAACCCTCAACCAGGCAACCTGCAGTCCAGCCTCCCCTAATCTGGTGCCCTCCAGATGTTCTGAACCAGAATGATTAGAAAACATCAGGGCGTGTGCTCCAGGACGAAGCAAATGATCCTCAGACATAATTCGACCACAGGTGCCCCACTGGAACTAGGTCTGCACCAGGTTATGTATGCTGACATCCAAGGGGTTTGGTGTGGGGCTGACCCATGACATGTTGCTGCCTGAAACAAAGCAGCATGTGGAATTGGAAAGGTACCATCTTGTTCTTAGAAGTGACCCTAGAGAGCAGGAAGCTACACAAGCTCTGATTCGAATTTTAAGTCGCAGGGTTCATTTATTGTTCACAAAGACTTACATTTGTTGAAAAAGCTACTTTGTCTGCACTGCTGAACCATCACATCACGACGTGCAGAAATATAGCAATGCTTCTCTAAAGTATGTGCCAAGGTAGCATACTGGCAACTGACTCCATAACCTGGATTCAAGGTGTAACCTGTAGAGAAAAGCATAGCCTTATTACCCTAAGAAATAGGCCGGCACTCCACTGCAGAAATTTTAGTTAATTTTGATGAATAAAACAATACCTATGAAGGTGGTGGTGGTGGGGGGGGGGGAATACCTCTTCCCCTGGTGCTTTGGACAAGGTGCATAATACATCCTTAGAAAAGCCATTTCTTTATATAAAAAAGGGAAGGGGAGATGCCTCTTTTTGTAGACCATCTCCAAGCCTGTGGGCCTGGAAACTGGAGATAAGATTACGTACGTAAAGAAAGGCTGGGTCGCTTTGTACGGTACCCTCATGGGAACATGGGCAAAGTCAGGGCTGCATCTATTCCTCTGTGCAATGCATGCCAGCTTCAGGAAGGCTAAAATGAGTGGAGGATTAATGGCAGCAGCTCTGGCCCCACCCACGGACGGACATCATCCCACCTGCAGGGGGCCTAGATGCAGCCAGTTCATCCCTCCCCACCAGATATACTTCTACATGCATGGACTGCATTTTAAGGCTCTTCTGATCAAAATAATTAACATTTCTGCAGTGTCTGACAAATAAAGGTGGCAGATTTTCATTCTATTAATCCTACTGATTCAGCAGCGGCCTACTTCAGCCCAGTGAAAGCCAGGAGTCAATATTCCAGCTCCCTTTCTCCTTCATTCAGCACTCAAGAGATCACTGCGGGAGGAGCACATAAGACATGTGGATCAGACTTACCTGAACTAGACTTACCTAGTTCAGCCACCTGTTTCCCACAGGGGCCAACCAGAGGCCCTAGCAAGACAGAGGGGCAACAGTGCTTTCCTAACTGTTGTCCCTCTAACCTGGAATTCAGAGGTATGCTGCCTCCGATCCTGGAGTTAGCATAGTATCATAGAATAGTAGAGCCGGAAGGGGCCGGAGGGCCATCAGGTCCAACTCCCTGTTCAGTGCAGGACTCCACTAGTTAAACCATCCCTCTGAGATGGCTGTCCAGTGAGTCATGCAGACACCATGCCTTGTTACCATGGATAGCCAGAAGGCCTGGTGGTGATTAAGCCAAATTTGCTGTTCCTATGCACCTGGCTACATGAGTCCTGTCCAACCATTCTTTTCCTTTGTTGACGCAATGGGCGAGTCCCACTCCCCTCCTCACTCATTGCCACCACCCTCTTCTCATGGTGGGCAGTGTTCTATAGATGACAATCTCCTTTCCTGTCTCCTTGAAGGCTCTCCATGCACATCCTGGGCTGCTGCTTCTCTTGCATCTGAAGGCCACAGCCAATCCTCTCACAGATTGAGGAAGGGCAGTGGATGCAAGAAAAAGAAGCATTTTCCTTCCCAGTGAGCCCCACACCTTTGCAGTTGTATAATCAGAAGCTGCAACCCATGATTTACTTTTTTAAGTTTCTTAGATTAAAACCAGTAAGTCTCTGCAGCCTCACCACTTGTAGCACTCCTGGTCTTTTCCTTTCCTGCCCTGTCCCTCAGCCTTCCACTTAGGGAGGATCATGAAGGTTCCTGGCAGTCATAACCCATGCAAACTCAAAAGTCCCAATTCTGTTAAGAGTTATCTTTTCTGCAGCTCTTTTAAGGGGAGGGGCACAGTCCAGTAGCAATGACTTTGCATGCCAACAGTCTTAGGTTCTCTCTCTGGCATCTCCAGATAAAAAATAGCACAGGAAGATCAGGTGATGAGCTCCGAGAGAGCCGCTCACAGCCAGCATATGCTAAATGGACAAAACCCCTAACCTGACATAAGGAAGTTCCTCAACTCCCATTAAGGCAAGATTTCTGCTATTCTTATCACAGACATCTACACTGCGAATAATTTATCTGGTCACCAATACACTGAATGATGTAACCATTTCTGACAACATCTAAGGAAAACACAATGCAGGCTTCTATCTGATGGAAATGAACATTAAAATGATAGTCTGGCAGAGATATTTATACATTCTGAATCTGTCTTCATAAAAGTCTAGGAAGATTGGCTAGACAACGGATAGTGACTTGCCCAGGAATATCTAATATTTTTCACAGAGGCATGATAACTTGACACTGAAGCGCCTAATTATTTCGTGCAGGAAAGCAGTGCCCTGGAGAAATAGACCAGATTGTCTTTATGATTAGGGAGAACATCTGTCTGCTTCCAAGACATGAGATGGCTCTGCACCTTAACTATCAACATCAGGGATGTGGGCAGCTGACTAACCAACATGGTCACCAGGATCCAGGCAGCTAGGCAGGAATCTAAAGTCCAAACAAATCCAGATCTTTATCCAACAGTCCAAGTCAGTGAGAGGAGTAGAAGAACAAGAGGTGAAAAGCATAGTCAAGCAAGTCATGGGTAAAGAATCTGAGGAAGCAATGCAAACAGGAACAGGTAACTAAGGGGCGGAGCAGGAGTAGGAATGGGAGTAGAACAGGGACTGGGAAACTAGGCAAGGTCCCAGAACAGGAATAGGAGCAGGATCAAGAGCAGGGTCTAGGCATGGGAGCAAGGTCCCAGAGTTCAGGCTGTGATGAGCAAGGAGCACTGCAACAAGCCTGGACACCTTTGTTGCTGAAGCAGCTTCTGGAGGGAAGAGACACTTATACAGCTCTTCCCCCTAGGGCTCCCAGGTGGTGCTCATAAGGGTCCTGGCTGCTGCAGTAGCTTGAGGGAGTAATCCTGTAACTACCAGGGCTGCTATGCTGGTGCTTGGCCAGCAGAAGGAGCACTAAAGCTGCCTCAGATCCTGACATTAACCCATTATCTTATTCTTCTGGCTTATAAAAGTGGTTTGCTAGTGAAACTCTGATGGCTTAGTAAACCAAGCTTGGTGGTTCAAGGGTACAATTGAGGTTGTGTAAACATTGCCAGATGATTATAACCACCAGTCCATGCCACCCTGGCCTACAAAGCCTGACCCTCAGGGCTTACTTCTCAGCTCAAGCAACTTGTTTCTGGTCTGAGAGGAAGTTCATGCTTCCCTGGAGCTTGACCTCTCTGATTTTGACTGTGTACTTTCCTCCAGAGCTTGTCTGCGGTTCGCACCATGCTCCTGGCCCATCTGGACTGAGAGCTGATACTCCCCTGTGCTGCTGATTCCTGAAACCCGAATGCCAAGAGCATGGCCCTTACTGAGACCTAACAGAAGGAGTCCAGTATTGAGTGAAAACTAGAGTGTTGTCAAGAGGGAGAAAAAGATGCTGATTCCAAGAAAGAGTTCAATACAGGAACAGAAAACAGAACATGAAGACAACTGTGTACAAAAGCTGTTCAATACAGAAATGGATTTCAACCGGATGAGAATGGGCAATTCATACAAAGACAATTAGGAGAAAAAGCGATTACCAGACAATAAGCACAAGAATTATAACATTGCTAGGGATGCCGTTTCAGAGCTGTTTATACAACCAGTAACCATAGATGTCATCATCATCTTCATTAGTCTTAACTAGGGTTGTCAGCTAATTACTTTAATTAAAGTATTCTTGTTAATCAAGCTCTTGTCTTTCAACCAGACTAAGTGGAAAAGCATGTTCATATCACCATAAACTCAATCTAGGTGCCATTTTGAGGGGTTTGTGCTAATAGGCAATCCCATACTTCATTTGCATTGATTTCAATGAGCTCAGGAATGCCTATTTCTGTAAGGGATTGGGCTGGAAGCCTTACAAAACGTGGTAATCAAACCCTTCGTGCATTCTTCTATAGCAAGGTTAAAAACATCCTCATATTAGCACACTGAGAAATCATTTTATAAAAGAATATGACCTGGTTTACATATATGGACAACTCAGAGTATGACTTGCATATAACAATGCAAGAGAAAAAAACATGGTTTGTTGCTGGGATGTAAACTCTGGGTTGTTTGAAGTTAAAAAAAAATCCTACAGTTAACTATAGTGCAGGGCTTGCATGTAACCCTTGATTCAACAACCACACTTGGATTGTCACTGCGCTTGAACAAAGCCAGTATGTAGAACTAGTGAGGTGGCCACATAAACAGTTATGGCTTATGAAACATTAGATGAGGGGCTCATACACGTTTCCTCTGCCTTTTCCTTAATAATACCTCTTTCTTGGGATTTTCAGCAGAAAACCTTGGGCTGAAATAGCTGTAATGTTCTCGGAAAATTAATGTACACAGAAACTTAATTAAGCTGCAAGGTTGCAGCTCTAAAAACTTCAAGTTCTATTGATTTTGTCTTCTAGTAGGCAACAAACTTTTTCACTATATTTTTCTATATCTTTTATCTGAACAAAAAACAAACAGGGAAAAAGCAAACTGTATTCTAAAACATAACATGTACATTACACAAGACCTTTGAAGAATGCACAGTCTAGTTACTCAGAATTCTACATTTGATTCAGAATGCTACCTCATTTAAGGGGCACAATGACCTTTACTTTAAGATATGACAACACCTTATAGCGTAATGGGTCGCCTTAATTTTTAGAAAATCCTAGCTTAGCATTGCATCAACGCCTGACAGCAGATCACAGTAAATAAAGAGAAAGGCCACTTGTTATTTTCTTCTACTGTCCTTAGGGAAAGCAAATCAAAAGTAAAGAAGCAGAGGCACAAAATTTAATATTCTTCGGCAAGTACTGCTAGCAAAACCAAGCCAGGCACTCTTCCAGCTACATACAGGGAGAGCCCTGGAGCTAGCCAGCTGCCAGCAGAGGTTCAAATCCACAGAAAATTCCACACTATTGCTATGTATTCAAGATGCTTTCTAGCACATAATTCATAATCCATATTAAAGGGCTTTTTAACCTCTCCCACTTTTAGTGTACTGTGTGAATGAAAAAAATGAGTTTTAAACCCTTCTACAAGGGGTTTTTTTTTTAAACTGATGCATACTTAGATAGGCAAGTGGATTTTCAGTGCATTTCAACAATTTTCCTGGATGATTTATGTCACCTGAAAACAGATACACTCCTTAAGCAACTAGCTTCCCATAGGTATGTACATGTTTGGGAATGTTTTTCCCCCCTTATGTTAATGGCTTTTTTACCAATTGGTTAGGTATTCCTAAGTTTACAACACACAGGCAACTAGGTCATGCAGGACTTCATACTAACTGTGTTAGAAAAGGAGGATTCTTGCATCAGCAATTTCACCCTGTTAATGCAGAACATCTTAAAAAGAAGACAGCCCTTTTCGCCCTTTCTGGGAAAGGAGTGGTCAACTTAATTGGAGTTGTAGGCCAAAACCTCTAGAAGGCCACACGCTGCCAACTTTTGCTGTGGGAACTAGTCTTGCCAGGTCTATGCAGCCTCCAGGATCAGTGCACTAATTTCTTTCACCAATTTCATTCATTTGTTAGATTTATAGCATAACTTTTTGCTGTTGCAATGAACTGAAACCAGTTTATATAATCCTCTTCTTCTCCATTTTATCCTCACAACAACCCTGTGAAGTTGGTTAGGCTGAGAATCAGTGATTGGCCCAAAGTCACCAAGTGAGCTGTTAGTTTCCTGTAAAGGTGGGAAGAAAGTCTTGGCAGGTTCATCGAATAGTTGGTAATGACAAGAGCACTTTAATATTCACCAGCAATTTCAGGCCATAAGCCCTTTGAATGAGTGGGCGAGGTACACAGGGGGAAGGATCAAAGTCCCTGTTCACAACCAGGTATGGACCTGGGGTAGAAGAAATATTAAGGTTTCAGTCAGGATAGATAAAAATCAATGATCTTTTTTTTAACAATTGATTATTTGGATTTAAATCAATTTTTATTTAAATTGGATTTTAAATAATGTTTTTTGGAGAAAAATCTATCTAAAGATAGTCTCCTATTTAAGATACATAATAGTCCAAAGGTTATTCATCATGAAATAAGGATTAGTTTTTAATAACACAGCATGAGGCTATATATTCATGCAATGTTTAATTATTTTGGTAAATTAATTCCATTAATCCATTTACAATATCATGCTCTTCCAGAGGTTTCTGTAAGATAATTGGACAATGTTTCTTTCTAGAAGGTATTATCACAGATGCTTGGTTTTGCAGTTCTCAAACCTGGGAATTTGTGACTGCATAAATCATATGCCTCTTCTTCACAGCAAAAATGTTATAAAATAAACATACAGAGTTGAGAAAAAGACCTTAATCCCATTGTTCCTTTGCAAATCCATGTACACAGAATCAACCCCTTAGCACTTAAGAGGTAAGTGCTAAAAATAAATGAATAGAAAAAGAGTTGGGAGTGGAATAGCTCTGTACAAGAAGTTAAGTTTGAGGAGCAAGGGGCAAGCAGTAAAAATGAAAGTGAACCCTTTTGAGCAGAATACTTCACAAGTCTTTGGATCTTCCTGTGTACGAGGTGTGTCCAGGAAGTAATGAAAATGAAGTCCCTACACTCAAGAGGGGCTCTGTGAAGGGAGAAGCTGGCCAAGGTCACTTGGGGTGGGGTGCCAGGTATACGCTAAAACACGGATCGGTTGCATTCCAGCCCTGTCAGTCGAGACATTCTTTTTTGTGACACCGTTCAAGTGCCTCATATTAAGAAAAATGCGAGTTTGGAACAGCGATACATGATAAAAATTTTTAAAACTGGGTAAAAGCACATCAGAAACTTTGGAAATGGTGAGGAAAGGTTATGGAAAAGCTGTGCTATCATCTGCACAATTGTACCAATGGCACAAGTTGAGATTGGCTCAAGTTGAGATTGGCTCAACCTGGATCCTTCATCATGACAGCGCCACTGAGTCACAGTGCTCTGGCTGTCAGAGAGTTTTTGGCTGAAAAACACATCACGGTGCTTCCCCATCCATCCTACAGCTTTGACTTGGCTCCTTGCGACTTTTTCATCTTCCCAAAGATGAAGAACGGTTTGAAAGGACTCTTTTTTTGGTAGTGTGGATAATATCCAAAGGCCACTATGCAGGCTCAGAATGCTATCCCACTTGAAGACTTCAAGAGACGCTATGACGAATGTAAAAATCACTGGGAACATTGTGTATACTCATAAGGCACATACTTTGAAGGAGACAATGTTCAATTGTAAAACATTTCAATAAAATAATTTTAAAAATATCATTCTCATTACTCTCTGGACACACCTCGTATAGTCTGAGGTTTATCATATTATTGTTTTCCTGGAGAAGAAAACCTATAAGGGCAACATGCAGTAAGAGAGACCCAGACTGGGGATATTTTAAAGAATTTCTTCTAGATAAGGCAAATTATGTGGAAAACCATGATTTAAATCTAGTCTTACTGACTACTGATTTAAATCAAATCCACCCTGGTTTCAGTCCTACACTACCACTGAGGAAACTCTGGTAACTACAGTCCGACTTATTTCTGAGGGGACATGCATGTAATTGCCTGTATTAGTTCACACAGAAGCTAGCAGGTAAGCTAATGCTGTCCACCCTTCAACCTTTGCTCATCTCAAAACATCAACCCTGTTAAAAAAATAAAAAGGACAGGCTGTACTGTTGAGAGAGGGCACGGCATTCAACACACTGGAGCCAATGAAGTGATGTGGAAAATTTCCAGTGCTTTACTTGTTCAGGTTACAAGTCTATTAGTAAAAATAAATGGATGCCCATTGTAAATGCAAATATTAGGCAAGCTCGTCAGTTTGAAAATTGAAATTAATGTTTTTCAGGAGATTATCATTGGTACAGTGGTACCTCAGCTCAAGAATACTTTGGTTCATGACCAAATTGGGTCGTGAACAAATATTTCATAAAAATTTTAACTCAGGTTGCGAATTGCACTTTGGGTGGTGACCATGATCGCACCCGTCTCCCCCACCCCAAGTGAGGCGATGGCCACAATAGTGCAGGGGGAGGGGGGGGAGATGGCTGAGATCGTGCCTGTCTTTCCTGCAGGAGCGCACCCACAATCTCGGCCATCTCCCCCCCAGCACAATCGCGCCTGTCTCCCCCGCAGTGCACCCACATTCATGCCCATCACTCCCTCCCCCAGCGCGCCCCATTTGCGCCTGTCTCTCCCTCCCCCAGCACACCCATGATCACACCGTCTCTCCTCTCCCCTCCCCTCCGGCGTGCTGGGATGACAGGTGTGATCATGGTTGTGCTGGGGGGGGCGGGGAGATAGCCGCGCTCGTGCTCAGGGTAGGGAGATGGCATGATCTTTGTTGTTCTTTGTCACTTTGCTTCACATTTTTCTGATTAAAAAAATAGTTACAGAATGGATTAACCTTATTTACATTGAACCTTATGGGGAAATTTAACTTGGCTCACAACCATTTTGGGTCACGACCAGAGTCCTGGAAC
>NW_025335568.1:60226505-60242831 GCF_004798865.1 Varanus komodoensis
TAACACTGTATATGAGGAAATGCATATATGTCACTGAAACACTTGTCTATCCCACACTGAAATTGAGCTAATAAATAGTCACAGTGAACACGAAGGTGCCAACAACCTTAGCAGAAGTGTGTTGAACTGTGTTGGAACAGATGAGTGGTTGTTAGTGTATCATGCATTTTTCATTGCATTTGCAAGCTTAGTGTGTTAACAATTTTCAGAGACATACGAAAGGGAATGTTCAGTGCATGGGAAGGGGAGCAACCACACGTAACCACCTCTACAACCTCTCCAGCCCCAGCTCCACAAGCATGACTACAGCAGCAGGCTCTTAGTATATATATATATATATATATATATACACACACACACACACACACACACACACACACACACACAAAGCAAAGGACAGAAAGGTGAACATTCTCTGTTACTTCTCCAATCTTGCTGGCAATAGGGCACTCGTTAGTTACAAGCCTCTGAGGCTTGAGGCCTCTATCTAATAGGATACAATCACATGCGTTGTGCCCCTAAGTGTGCTTTAAATTTCCTAACCAAATATTCCAGGTCAAGTATTTGCAGTGTACTGGGTTAAAATGAACATTTTAAAACTTAGTTTATTAAACAGAAATAAAATTAAGATGCTAAATTAGTTCTCCCAAGCAACAGAATGTTTTTTTGCTATAAACTGAAAAATTTCCAATGGACCAGAGGCAGCAGGGATCACACACCTGGGCAAAACGTGCTAAAGTGAAATGGAGAATGGACTAGTAGACTGTGCAGGGCACAAATGGGTTCAGCTCCACTGAAATGGGGCAGAGGCTCTGATCTGGACGTGGTAAGTTGTCCACAGGACTAAAGGGCCTAGATGCACTTCCACACACGTAGTGTTACGTTCCACTTATATGAAGCAATATCACACAAGTAACATGCAGCGTTTCGTAGTGGTTAAGAGTGCCGGACTGGGGCTCGAAGGACAAGGATTTCAGTCCTCACTCAGCCATGCAACTCACTAGGCCAGTCGCTGACACTCAGCCCCACCTACCACACTGGGCTGTGAAAACAAACGAGAGAGGAGAAAGCATTATATAAACCTCCTTAGGTTCCTTGCAGGAAAAAAGGCGGGACAGAAGTGAAATAATAAATAAATAAGAGGCGAAGGCAAAAGACCCAAAGGGCAGGAGGAGCAGTGCAGGGCCTGAGAAGCACGAGACGGCCCCGGCCTCCCTTGGAAGCGCCCACAGACGGGTTCCCAACCGCTCCGCAGAAACACGAAAGACGGATTCACCTCTCCATGCGGCGCGGAGGACTCCGGCACGGAAGGCTCTTTGGGCCGCCGCCGCTAAGGCGGCCGCCGCCATAGCCGCCGCCATTTTCGGAACGATCCTGCGCGGCCACCGTACTCCAGGCGTCCGCCGCCGCCGCCGCCACCTCTCCCAGCACCTGAATTGATACGCTAGGCGCACCGGTCCCCAGTTCCGTCTTCTCTGAGCTCCGTACAGTAATAAAAGGGGCTGGGAAAAAAATTGACGCGCCACGCAAGTCAGTCAGCGAGACAGGCAGTGCGAAGGACAGACCCTTCCCCGCGCCACCGGAATGGGGGCTTCCTGTCAGGACCCCAAGTGCACTCCATGCAAAGCGAAGGCAAGCTGGGAGTTAGAACCGATAGCAAAGGTTGTAGTTCTTTGCAATTACACTCCTAGTCCTGGGTTCAGTTTGAAAGCTTGCCACGTGCTGCGGGCAGCTGTACTCGGAAAGCCATGCAAAAATCCAAGTATCCTTGGTACCGTTAGACAGAAAAAAGCCCTACCATTCCTGCCATTCGTTATTAATCCAGAGTGACATTCGATGCATATTTAGAGAGAAAAAATATAGCCTGCTGTGAAACGTCGAGAGCGGCAGGACTTTTTAATCTGTAAACATAAAAGTATTAAGTCCCCGATTAAAAGAAAAGACCATCAAGGCAGACTGCAAGAGTGGAGAAGGTTTGAGCTCTAGATATCTGTTGGATTGCAACTCCCATCAGCCTTAGCCATCATAGCCAATAGGATTTATGGGAGTTGTAGTTTAACATCATGTGGCCAGCCAGATCTTACCCATCTCTGGACTAGAGGCTAACTTTGTAATGTGTGAAGGGCAGCATTAATACCTGGGGGCATGGCTGCGGGCGAGTTCTAAGTGCCTACAGTGCAAGGTGATAATAACCAATTTATGCATCACAAATTATATCAAGATTCCCCCCTTTGCCCCCCATTATTCAATTCAGATAAGCAATCTTAGACTGCAACAAACCTAATTAAACTTCTACCCTGATGGACATAACTGGCAATCTGTAGGGAATCTGCATGCTGTTTAGAATTCAGGAACAGTTTCAAACTAGTTATGTCAGGATTTTCCTCCTCAGTCTGTAAGAATGGCTGTTTAAGGGCATAAGCCTCTGCACTGTTTAAACCACAATGCTGGCTGAATGGGGAACGCTGGGAGCCGTAGAACTTTTGTCTGTTTAGACATGCATAGAATTGCACCCCGTGCATAGAATTGCGGGGTGGTGGTGGGGATGTGTACATGACCAGCCTGCTGTACGCACTGTTGTGCTAGATTTGCTAGCATAGCAGGCTAAGGAAGCAATCGGATGGTGCCTGGACATTTTTCCTGGGACATTCCCCTTTCTGGAACTGGAGATAGCACTCCAACCCTGAGGGAGAGTTGGCAGTTTGACCCCCTTCTTTGCCCCCTCTCAGCTGGTGTAGAAGGAACAGCCCTCTGAGGCCAGAAAATTTTCCTTCTCTGGGTGCCCTCCCCGAAGGAGATTAGGAGGATGACTACCCAGAGAAGGGCCTTCTCTGCGGTGGTGACCCAATTGTGGAATTCACTCCCCAGAGAAGTTTGCCTGGTGCCATCACTCTGTTCTTTTTGGCACCAGGCCAAAACCTTTTTATTTTCCCAATGTTTTAAGACCTGACTTATTTTCATTGGGGTTTTATTATTAATTGAATTTTAGGATGCTGTGTTTTAAATGTTTTACATTTTGTATTGTTAAACCGTCCCGAGACTTCGGTAGTAGGTAAAATTTAAAAATGATTTAAAATAAACAAATAAATCAACCAACTTTGGAGAGTGGGAAAAGGGAGTGTTCTGGTGGACAGATAGGGGAGGAGGCACTTCGGTTTTGGTTCTAGCATTGAGATTTGAGCTCTACAAGGGGTGTTTCCTTTCATGCTTTTCAATGACATTGCCACTAGATGGCACTGTGGAAGAACAGAATAGTGCAAGAAAGTGGAAATGCGGAAAAGGTGTTATCTTTCTCCATCAGAAATAATGCCTTATTTATCCTGCTCTGAAAAAAACTCATCAAACGCACTGCTAACGAACAAAAGCAAAACTGTAGCATTGTCACAACACAGCATGAAAGACCCATATGTTGAGAATGAAAGGGCCAGTTATTCTTGACACCTGTTCCAAGGTCAAGCAGATTAAAATAAATAAAATAAATTTGTCAGATGAGGAGGAACCCTGGGAACCAGAATTCTTAGACACTGAAATGCAGAGGGGCTTATTGCATGGGTACCATCCCCAAATGATTGGGAGGATGTTGAGAATAGTCAGCTGCAGGAAGGGGGATGGGTAAGAACTCAGTCAGTTGTGAGTAGGGAATGATGAGTACAAGCTAAATGCCTTGCTCAGAAAAGCTGAAAGTCTTTGGAGTGGCATTTAGAATGGAGGAAAGGGCTGCAGGAAGCTCCAGAATGTGCCAAGCCATCAGTGGCTGAGAAAAGGAGAAGGAGCATGACTGTCTAGGGACCCCCGAGGGTCCTGGGACCACAAGTGGGGTGGGTTTTATCCCTGGGCCTGAGGGGCTGCACCCCTGCTCTCTTTGCACATTTGCGCATAAAGCAAGGATTACAAAAATGTCACACGTCTCCACTGCTCCCTTGTGCAGACCCAGATAGCACAGCCCTTCCCAGAGCTTTAGAACTGCTTGGAGACGTGAAGAGCGCAAGGCGTTGCTTTTCCCTTCTCGTGTCTCGCCACTGCTTTTGCTATTGATATGATTCCTCCATCACATTTTCAGAGATAACGTGCATAGAAAAGCGCTCAACCAAATAGCAAGTAATCAAAATACAGCTCCTGAAGGGATTGGTGTGGGGCCATGGACACAACATGCATCTTATCAGCTAAATAGGAAAATACCAGATGGGATGGTAGAAGAATATCTTTACGGTGACCGATTATACCAGTTAGGCGGAGAGTGACAGACATCAGCTATTGGGGACAAGGAGCGTGTCTTTGATGCAAGCGTCACATCCCTTCCACCACCACCACCGCTCACAAGTTTTCTCTTTCAGATTGCAGTCCTGTGCATGCCTATTCAGACATAAATCCCACTGAGTTCAAGGGGATTTACTCACGGGTAAATATGCACAGACTTGCACCCTTAAGGCATCCTGTGGAAATCCACTTTCTGTTCAGAATTGAGTAAATTAGTTACATAACAATTTCCCCCTCATTCTCTACAATGGCTGTTTCAGAGCAGCACTCTGTGCATTTTTAGACACCTGTGGTGGGCACAGAAGGACTTGTTTTCTGTCCTGGGTTTGCACCTTAGAAACATAGAAACATAGAGCAAGTCAGAAGGGGCCATCCAGTCTGACCTCCGGCACCAGCCGGCTCGGCTCACGACATGCCCACCATGTGCACGTCCAGCCTATCCTTGAGCACCCGCACCGATGGGGCCTCAACGACCTCTCGTGGAAGCCCATTCCACACCCTCAGGGTCCTGACTGTCAGGAAGTGCTTCCTGGCATCCAAATGAAACCTGGGTTCCCTGAGCTTTGCTCCATTGGAGCGCGTCCTGCCTTCCTCTGCAGGGGAGAACTGGTCTCTACCCATCTCCATGTGACATCCCCTCACATACCTGTATGTCGCCAGCAGATCCCCTCTGAGTCTCCTCCAGGCGGAAGAGACCCAGTTCCCTCAGTCTCGCCTCATACGGCATCCCCTGCAAACTGGCCACCAAGCTTGTGGCCCTACGCTGCACTGACTCTAACCTAGCTATATCCTTTCTGTAATGAGGGGCCCAAAACTGAGCACAATACTCCAGTTGAGGGCGCACCAGAGTTGTGTAGAGTGGTAGTAATACCTCTCTTGATCTAGAAGCCACACTTCTGGCTATGCAACCAAGGGTGGCGTTCGCCCTCTTGACCACTGCATCACACTGCTGACTCATGTTTAGCCTGCAGTCAACCAGCACCCCGAGGTCCCTTTCACAAGTGCTGCTCTCCATCCACTTGTCCCCTAACCTGTACCTATGACATCCATTCCTATGCCCCAAGTGCAAGACCTTGTACTTATCCACATTGAATGCCATCCTGTTGTCCCCTGCCCATAGTCTGTCCACACCTTGACGTGTGCTGTTAGCTGGGCACTGCGTACACATGAGCCTGGCTCTTGCTGTTGTGAGCAGCAGGAATGCTGGAGAGCGGTGGCCTGGAAGTATGGCCCAGGGGCATCCAAAGAGCTGCATCCAAAAGTTTCCTTTAAATCCAATTCCACCAGCAAATAAACACGGGAGCCTCAATCCCTGATATGTGCAATAAACCATGATGCATTTCTTCATCCTGTTTATGGACCTTTCCCCTCTCCCGTCACTGTCTTTGAAGTGGGTCAGTCAAGTGGCTACATGAGCTCGAGGACAGGCATGGCTGGGCATCAGCCAGGGAGCCCCATCCCCATGGGGCCCATTGATGAGATTGCTCCTCCTCGTCCTCTTCCCAGTGCAGCCTGCACCTCTACTCTGGCCCGGATGACGGGGTGGCGAAAAAGGGAGCAGCAGATGCTGCTGCTGACCCACTTCTCGGCTCTTTCTCTCCATGTGTCAAGCAAGTGGGTGCCAGCAATGGGGAGAAAGAGAACAAGGGGCGAGGGCAGGTCCCAAGGATGGCACTGGGAAAATTTAGATAAATCCTGGCAGAAAGGGATGCTTGTGTGTCTTTGAGTCATAAAATGCCTGCACCCCTTTCTGAGGAAGCACCCAAAAAATTCCAAGCCTGGTTACTGTTTGGCACTTGCTGTTACTTTAAGAAACTGGGACTTGATGGCTTCCCCAAGAAGCTGCCAGGGCTGCTGTTTTGCTGATCAGTAAGAACTAGTCAGGCTGTCAGGTGAACAGCAATGCAAGCACCCTCATCTGCATGCCAAGACTCTCAATAATCCCATGATCTTATGTCAATCTCCTGCAATCAAATGCCTTTGTACTGAGCCCCCTCTGCAGACCTCTCACCTTCTTCTGGCCACCTTCACCTTATTTTGTCATCAGCTGCCCAGCTGCTGGGCCCCTGTGACTCAGAAACTATAAAGCACTCTGTGTATGTTCTAAAAGCTTCCAGAACAGACCACTACCTGATAGCCTGCTGTCATAAGCAACCGCAGGGGCCCTGGGTGATCATTCAATAAAACTGCTGAGGTTCGAGGTGGAAGGGGGCTTTCCCGACGGTGGCAGAGAGCAGGTAGCCTCCCAGAAGGAGGGCCGGCTGAGGTGCCTTGCCAGGATCCTGAACCGGGCTGCACTGCTTAGCTTGGGCGAGGCTTCTGAACCACGCAACTTCAGGTCACGCCTACAGACCTGAGGACGGTGTCTCCCAGAGCTGATGTGAGGTTACAGAAGCAACATTAAAGTCAGATTTAAAAGATGTTCTCAACATTGCTTTTTGTGAGAAAAGTGGTTGGTTTCTTTTGAAACTATAAATGCAGCAGCTTAATCTGATAGAGCTGACCATCAGAGGACCTTTGGAATAAAAAGCAGCATAAAGCACAATCATGAATTAAGTAAAAGGGAGAGGTATAGAACTCATTTTGGCCAGCTACAAGGACGTTAAAATGCCAGGACAAATAGATGCTCAGGCAGGCCCTGGGAACCAACAGGGTTTGGAAGTGCCAGGAAGGGACATGGGAGAGGAGCGAGAGGAACGTGGTCTGATCCTTGGCCCCATGATGCAAGTTGGGAGAGAAGGGCCAGCTAGCCAGAGGGGCTGGAAGGCTTGCCTGCCTGCAGAGGGGCACACTCAGAGGCGTGGGTCCCAGGTTACTGAAAAGGAGGGTTCTTGCAAATAGCTTCTAGTTTGGGACCAACAAAAGGCTCTGTGCATGCTCAGAGACTCTTTGTTGGCAAAGAGTTTGCTGGATGCACACTGGAAATAATGTGCTTTTGCCAAAGAACTGTCTGTTGTCTGGAAGCGAGAAGGAAAGAATCCAGCCCCCAGCAGGAAGGAGATCCTTTGGAGATCCTTTCAGAGTATGGGAAAATGCGCTATATGGAGGTGTATCTAATTTTCTGAGAAAGGCTTTCCATGCAAAGGTCTTTTCCATCCTCTACTACCTGAGCCTTGGATCTGAAGCTGCTGGGCATTGCACCTTTGAGCTTCTGCATGTAAAGCAAGTTCTTTGCCACTGAGCTCTGGTCCTTCCTCTGTATTTCCCTGGGAGGGACACTTCAATAAGGACAAATGCCAAGTTCTCCACCTAGGAAACAGAAACTAAATGCATTGATACAAGATGGGGAATACGTGGCTCAACAGAACTGAAAAAGAAAAAAAAATGGAGTAATTGTGGACAATAAGCTAAACATGAGCCAACAATATGATACAGCCACTGAAAGGGCAAATGCTATTTTGGGATGCATTAATAGAAATATTACTTCCAAAACACAAGAGGTAGTAGTTCCTCTATGCTCCTCACTCGTCAGACCTTATCTGGAATCCTGTGTCCAGTTCTGGGCACCAAGATTCAAGAAAGATGCTGGAAAATTAGAAAGGTTCCAGAGGAGGACAACAAGATTGATCCAGGGTTTGGAAACACTGCCCTATTATTTATTTAAAACATTTGTATGCACTCTCTCTCCAGCAGAGAAAGTCTTATGATAAATATTGAGTGCAAAGTTCTCCAGACAGAACTTTGGGAAGGTGGAATGAAAATGAACCCTCCCAGCTGAGGATTAATGTTTTGTGGGGGAGGAGATATTAAAGGATTCGTGGGATAAGTGGGCTTTCCCATGGTGCAACAGAGACTGAGAGAACTGGGCATGTTCTGCCTTGAGAAGAGAAGACTGAGGGGGGCATGATATCCCTCTGTAAGTACCTCAAACGCTGTCACAAAGAGGAAGGTCAAGGTCTCATCTCACTGATACCAGAGTGTAGGACATGGAATAATCATTGCGACAACCCAGATTCAGGCTGGACATCAGGAAAAGCTTCCTCACTGTCAGAGCAATACGGCAGTGGAACCAGCTGCCTAGGGAGGTGGTGGCTCTCCCACACTAGAGGCATTCAGACAGAAACTGGACAGCCATCTGCGTGGGATGGTGTAACGTGGTGTCCTGCAAGAGCAGAGGGTTGGACTCGATGGCCTTCATGGCCCCTTCCAACTCTTCTATTCTATGATTCTTTTATAGCTGGAGTTTGGAGAAGTGGCTCCTTGTTTGCACAGATCCTGATGGACTCCCTTGGCGTAAGCAGGGGGACCAGGCACAAAACAGGGTGGAGGTCCTGAAGCTTTAAGAGTTCTGCAGAATGGAGAGTTTCTGGGGGGGGGGGGTGAGAAGATCCTTCTGCTGAAATTCTTGCTGCTACTCCAGAGTTGCAGTTTCTAGAGCTCTGCCTCTCTTTGCTCCAGTCCCCTGAGTGGACTACAGGCAGCAGTCAAGACAAGGGAAAAACTCACCCTTAGGTAAAGCTAGGGTGGCCACATCTCTCACTTTTACAGAAGACAGTCCTCTCTTTGAAGATGCTCAGCCCAGGTCTGATTTCTGTTGGAAAGATGCAGCACACGAGGTCACCTGGTCACAGATTCGGCCACTGCAATTCTTTCTGGATTTGTTTCTGAACATCTAAATCAGCACATGTGAGTTTTATGCAAACCAGTGTCCACTTGAGTCCTTTATTTCAGTGATGAGCAAGTGGACACAAGTGAAGCTCTAGCCAGAAGAGGAAGTCTTTATAGCCCTGCCAGTCAAGAAGCACCAATGGCCACCCTGGGAAAGTGGAGCCAGTGCTGTCCTGGGAACTCTTAGGTCCTGCATGAAGGCAGGCCAAGAAGATGGAAGAAAAGCCAGTCAGCAATATTTATAAAGAATACGGCATGCACAAAATCTGATACATGTAAGGCAGAATTCCTTGAGACTGCGCAGTACTTAATCAGAATGATGCTCGTATAGTTTACCTCATCCTCTGAAAACTTTCCCCCTCCCTTACAGACGCTGGGAATTTTCTCCTCTCCTTTCATACCTTATCTAAGGATGACCTTTCAAGATGCAGCTCAAACACTCCTCCTTGGCCTGGTAGTTTTCTTGTCCTCTCTTATCTAGGAGCAGTTCCCCTATAGCTACACAAACACAACTTCTCTCTTTAACCCTATAGTCGTAAGAACGAATGGGGCACCATCTTTTCCAACAGAATCCTTCACTGCCCTGCAAAGTGCTCCAGTTTGTAGCATGGGCTCCCCAGTCTGGTGCTTTTGGGGACCAAGGTGCCCTGAGAATACCTGGGGCTCACCAGACACTCTGATATTGTGGAAAGTGCTTGTGGGATTCTCCCAACATTCCAAATAATCCCTGTGACCCCAAAAGGCTGGGGACCCCAGAATCGCCCCACCAGGGTACCTCCATGGCTTCCCAGTTCTAGCCATGGGACCCCCAGACTCCCAAGTGGAGTGAATGTCCCAGGTTTCTTGCAGAAGAGACACCATCGCAGAATGCAAACAGCCATGAATGCATCTTTTGGAAAGCCCCACTAAAGTAGCACAGGAGACACCTGCCCTTGTGTCTTTTCTCTCTGCTTTTTTGCAAAAATGTGAGGCTCATAAATGCTGGATGCATAAATCTCACTTTGTCTTCGGAATGGCAAAAGAGGCAGGTCCTCATTTAGCTGCCTCTTGTGTTCTCACCCATGGAATACATTTCTGGTTGATGCATCTGAGTGACTCTGCCTGAAGGGGATTAAGGAAATCAGCTGTCGTTCGCTCATGATATTTTACATAATGGCATGAAGTTTAACCAGTAAAAGAATCAAGAGGCAGTAATGAGGCTCGAGCAAAAGTAATAATTTCCCAGATTTGTGTGCTGTAGGAAATTACGCACAGATTAAAGGAGAAAAAAAGGAGAACTTGAATGCAGAATCACATGGTGCTTGCAGGTTTGATCAGAGAACTGCGGAAAGCTAGGAGGATGTGCAATGGAGCGGCTTATTGGAGCCCCGGGGTTTATTAACTGTGTTAGATAAGTAAAATCCTTAGACCAAGCTATCTTATTATGGAGAAGCAGATCGTGTGAGGGGGCTTAATAGATCTCTGCACATTTTGAGTGTGTTGTTTTAAACAGCCAGAGAAAAGATGCCTGTGTCAACTGGTTTCCTGGAACTGCCCTAAGAATCCAGACCCTCACTCAGAACCAGTCGATTTATTATTTTTCCTAATCATAACCCCTCTAACTTCCCCTTGTGCTCTTTAGTCATACTTACTCTGCTACTTCAGGGCCAGTCTAGACCAGGGATGTGTAAGGAATCTGCTCTGGGAGCGGAAATCCACTGGATTCCCTGGGCTTGGCTCCCCAGACTCCGGTTTGCTTTGGGGCAGCCCTGGAGAACAAATCCAGTGTTTGTGGCACTAGCTGGGAATTTAATGCATGCTAGAGGGACGGATCTCAGTAGCTTCCATCTCAGTGGTAGTCTAGACTAGTGATGTCCCAATCAGCAAACCTTGAGATTGTTGGGGTTCTCTGCATTCTGCCCCAAACCGCATTCTGACCCACGCCTGTATCGGACTGTGATCTCTCTTTCTTTCTTGTCCACATGTGGGCGTCAATGGTGTGAAGGGTTTTTTTTTTTTTCGATGCATGTATTTTCCCATCGGCTGCAAAGTTGGGTGAGGTAGCTAATACCCTGGAAGACAGAATTCAAAATTCTTGATGGATTGGAGTGCTGGGCTGAGAAGAACAGAATGAAATTTAGCAGGAACAAATGCCAAGTTCTGCACCTTGGAAAAGGGAAGAAGGGGAATAGTTGGCTCAACAGTACCACAAGCAAGAAAGATCTTGGAATTGTTGTAGAGCACAAGCTGATTATGAGACAACTGCATTGCCTGAGGGGGAGGGAGGGAGGGAGAGAAAGAGCAAATGTAATTTTTTGCTGCAGTAATATTAGTATTACTCTAAAATCACACCAAGCACTAATTCCCCTCTGCTCAGCACTGATTAGATTTAAGAAGGATGCAGACAAACTAGAAAAGGTTCAGAGGAATGCAACCAAGACTGGAAACAAAGTCCCATGAGGAGAGGGAGAAAGACCGAAAAAATTGGGCATCTTTAGCCTTGAGAAGAGAAAACCGAAGGGAGATACCATAACATTCTTCAAGTACTTGAAGGCTGTCACAGAGAGGAAGGCCAGGACCTCTTCCTGATCATCCCAGAGTATAGGATATGGAATAACAGGCTCAAGTTACAGAAAGCCAAAATCAGGCTGAACATCAGGAAAAGCTTTCTGAGTGTCAGAGCAATAGGGCAATGGGACGAATAACCTAGGGAGCTATGAGTTCTCCTTTCTGTCTTCTAGTGTATTAGCTACCCTACCCAGTTTTGTGTCTTATGCAGCCAGTGACCTAGGGAGCTATGAGTTCTCCACATCCGAGGCATCCAAGCTGCAGTTGGACAGCCATCTGAGTGGGCTGGTTTAACTTGGAGTCCTGCATTGAGCAAGGGGCTGTTCCCACTGGACTTCTTGGCCCCTTCCAACTCAACCCTTCTATGGCTCCATGACCTATGTCTGTGCACATTTTTCAAAAGTTTGCATTTTTGAATGCATTCTACCCCACCACCAGAACACATCTCAAGCATGGAAATGTACAAACCTCAGCTGTAAATTTTGCTTGGGTTTTGGTTTGGTTCGGCAGGGTGTGCGCTGGGAAAATTCTGATTAAACATGAACCAAAACATTCTCATACATTTCTGATAGAGACCTCACAGCAGCAGAAACCAACTTGGAACAAGTTTAATATAAAGATGTGAAGGGGAGAAAAAGGGAGGAGGTGAGTGTGAGAGAGAAGATGGAGTGTGAGCAGGGTACCCTGGTGTAGCACGTGTGTATAATTAGCAACAGTGTCAACCGATGCTGGGAACGAGCTCACAGGCCATGGGGCATGCTGGGTAAGCCTGACTTCAGGATGAGTGACCTAAGGACCAGGGTTACCCAGTGTGAGGGACCAAAGGAATGAATGATGAACAGTTGAATTTTTGTGGAGGGAAGGCCTGAATGATTTCCTTTAAAGAAGTTAGGCAAAAGGGTCCTGCAAGAAATGGCTACCATAGTCCTGAACAAGCACAGGACTCACCAAGCGGTAAGGGAAGGGAACACCTGGAAATTGCCCCACCATAGCATCCTGCAAACACAAAGAACTCCCCTCTATACCGTAGAAAGCCAACAAAGTCAAGTAGCCGACAGCAATGGATAAGTGCATCAAAAGCAATCATAGGCATCCATCAAGTAATTAGCGTAAGTGTGAGAAACTGCAGGAAACTTCCCTCCCAGGGAAGTGAGTGCTGGGGAAAAAGAACCAGGAGTGGGCGAGTTCTGAATGCAGACTTGGAGTCAGCCTGGAATGTGAACTACCTGCGCCCTTCATGCCATCACAAGGGACGCCTCTTGAGAGTTTATTGTGCAGAACAAGTGACAGACAAGCAGCTGTCTTGGAAAGCCTCAGTTCTCCATCAGCTTCTATCCACCCATAAAACCACTAGGCAGAAGGGCTTTCACCTCCTAGAACTGTAGAGTAAGGTGGAGAGGCAGTGGGGCTATTTTCTGCCTAGACAGAGCTTGTATCTGCTCTGCATTCCTTCCGAACAAACTTTCCATTTGTTTCTAAGTGCGTGTCTGTGCTAATGTGAGACTAGGGCGCCTCCTCCTTGGCAGTGTACACTGGACCTCTGCAAATGATCCTAAACCTCTCGAGGTGTCTGGAAAAGCAAGCGTCTCCTTTGGAGGTGCATTGCACCCTAACATTCCCTGGCATGGCATTGGCCGCATATCAATACGTGTGGAACGAGTTGATCCTGCCCTTGCTCAAGCTAATAGGTCCTGCACCCTATGGCTCCTGTGCCCTACTCGTTTTTCTCCTGGGAGAACTTAGATCTGGTCTTGGAGCTCCTTGGAGTTGTGGGAAAGCAACAGTGATGGGTGAAACATGGGGGAGCTTTCGTACCCTCTCTCACACACCCATACCGTGTGCTCTTTGCAACTCCCAGCTTTATACTGAATTGATGGCGACTCAGTTCTTAGATTTTGGTCCACCAGCCAAGTTTGCTGCAGTGCTTGAGTTCCCAGTATGTACACATTGCTTTCACGCAGAAATTAATTGCCTCATCGTTAGTCAGAGACGGAGACTTGCGCAGATGAAAGTAGACAAGACAGACCCCCAGCCAAAGATCAATTTGTGGTGGCTTTGCAAGAGAGCATTTGCTTGGGTTTCCTCCAGAAAGTATTGTAGGTAAATAAACAGTTCCCGGTTTCACCATAGGAGTAGCTCTGGTGTTCCACTTCTCTTGCAGTATGATAATTGCAGTTGCTTTTCTCACCAGTCTGCAGCAAAAATACCTATCCCAAGTCTTCAGAATGGCATTGGCTTTTGGCAACAATTCACAAAGTACAACAATGTTTTCTGTGCTTATTTCTTCAAGCACAAAGGAAGCTGAAAATGATGCTGTTCTTCATGATCTGAAAGCTCCCCCCAGACACCGCTGAGCTCAGCCTTTATTCAGTACAAAAACTACACCAGCACAGTTGATGTTTTGAAATGTTTTGAGAATTGCACAGAGTGAGAAACAAATGAGAAACAAAGATGATGGGGAAGGTACGATAGCAGCAATTACCATGTACATGGTTATCAAGAGCCCTAAAAGAGGCAGATTACAGACAGAATTACCATCTGAGCTCTAGGCACCATTTCTACTCTGATCCCTTCATTGGATGCTTGACTTTACAGCTGCCTTTTAAATAGGTTTGATTGTATATTTATGTTATGCTTTTGTATGCCACAGTGAGCATGCATACAATCTAGTGTACCTCAGTCAAAATGGAGGAAAGTACTGGAGAATTTCTGCAATGTTCTCTTTCTTGCAGCAGGATAAATTAGCGCCCATGACTAAGTCCTCTGTTTCCGCACTCAGCGTGAACAGACCTTTTCCTCTTTCCAGAGAAGCCTGCCAATTGTAGTTCAAGTCAGAGGTCTTGGGCTTTTGAATGCACAATTTTCAGCACATTATCAACTACACATCCTCTGATTCTTTTGCTGGCATAGTGATGGCAGTGGATTACACCAAATAAAAGTGCAGACTAAGGCTTAATTCAGTTCTTAGGGTGTGAAAAATATTATTAAGTGCAATAGCAATTATGACAGCGTGCAGAGCTAATTAACAACACAAGATGCATTGGGAAAATTTGAGTACAAACAGATATTGCAAGGGTGTCGTTGCCTGTGTACCCATAGAATCATAGAATAGAAGAGTTGGAAGGGGCCATGAAGACCATCCTGTCCAACCCCCTGCTGTTGCAGGACACCTCGTTACACCATCCCACTCAGATGGTTGTCCAGGTTCTTTTTGAATGTGTCTAGTGTGGGAGAGCCCACCACCTCTCTAGGCAGCTGGTTCCAGGCAGTTTCCTTTTAGCCTGGATTTCTTGGGTGTAAAAACACTCGCATGCTCAGTACGCTCAGTAGTGGTGGTGGTTCAGTTCTGTCAGAAGCACAGCTTGATTTGCTCCGCTGTTCTGTACTTCTGACTGCTTAGCCAGGGACAATCTGCTTATGACTCAGTAAAGTTTGCGAAGCCCTTCACTTTCTGGATTCGGTTGGTTTTATTTACCTACTGCTGACGTCTTTGGATGAAGCATCGGCATTAAAGTGGTATAGCACTAATCCAGCTTTGTGACGCGTGGGCAGAGCTTTTCTTGGCATTCAGAGCAGAGGCAAGTAAAAGCCAGGGAACATTACTTTTTAGTTATTTCAATAGTTTGCTATCCTGTACCAGACCATTTGTCATTGCAGTCCAATGAACTGCAGGGTAAATCTAATATTAACTAATGTATGTTAATTATACCCGATTTATTGGACTCATAAATACAGGTGCTCCTTTGGCTGCTGTTCGAAGGCCTTAATACTCTCCTTTCCGGTCAAAGACATTATCTTTGGTTCTTTTTTTACATAATTGGAAGTGAAGAACTATCGGGAATGGAGGAGTTATGGTTCAGTATCAAAACCCCTGCTTTGTATGCAGAAGGCTCTGGTTCAAATTCCCAGCCAGTCCTGGTGGGGCTCAACAAAGCCCTCCTGCCTCAGACCCCAGGCAGCAGTTGCTGCCAGTCAGTGCTGGCAATATTAGCTAGACTCCTGGTCTCATTCAGTATAAGAAAGCTTCCTCATACTGTTCTCATTGTGTCCTCGGAGTAATTCCTTATGATGTGATTCAGGGATGGTTGCCAGGTCTCCATTTCCTTTTCCTTTGCTGGTTTCCTGCATTGACTTCAAAACCCCCGTGGTGCAATGTGGAAGGCTTAAGCTCATTTCTGTGACTTGATCGTGAAGTATTAATAGAGTGAACTGCTGCTGCAGTGCTAATAAAAAGAAGTCTCTTCAAGTTTCAGTTATTAAGAACTCATTACCGCCACTGCAGGACATGCTGAGTGCGTTGGTGCCGAACAGAAGCATTTATCAGTACGGGTAGCAGGTACTGGTCTCGAGGGCACCTCACGCGGCAGGTTTTAATTTCAACTGGGATTTCACCTGGCTAGCTGGATGTTAGTGCCAGACCCATTTTTATTATTTGGGATCTGTTCAGAAATATGTGAAAATATTATTATTATTAATAATAATAATTAATAATAATAGGAAGGTATTGATAAGAGCACCGTGGAAATGTACAGCTGCCAAGCTGCCCCATCTGCCTGCAGCTCCCCCATGTGTCAAGGCGTATAACTGTAGGCAGTACCCATTTTAGCGAGGTACCTTCAGGGTCTGGCTCTCCACGGTCCACCCACCCAAGCTGTTGTGCACGTGGGCTCGGATGAGATCCCCAGGCACTCAAGGGAGACGGAGGGCTTTGGTGGGAATGGCAGCTCGGACTCGGAGGAGGGGGAGTGGAGAGCTGAACCTGCCGCCGTGGCTCAGAGTTCTCACTCTCATACTGGGACTGTTGGGACTAGCGAGGCCCTGGCTGCCCAAACTCTCCCGGAGAGCCAGCCCGAGCCAGCGCTGGATTAAAGTGCTCCAGGGACAACCACTGAGCCCCTTCCCACTCCTGATGGT